>NC_088403.1:26461457-26761457 GCF_034236695.1 Oncorhynchus nerka | reverse complement strand
AGCAAATTGGAGTGGGTCTAGGGTGTCAGGTAGGGTGGAGGTGATATGGTCCTTGACTAGTCTCTCAAAGCACTTCATGATGACGGAAGTGAGTGCTACGGGCGGTAGTCGTTTAGCTCAGTTACCTTAGCTTTCTTGGGAACAGGAACAATGGTGGCCCTCTTGAAGCATGTGGGAACAGCAGACTGGTATAGGGATTGATTGAATATGTCCGTAAACACACCGGCCAGCTGGTCTGCGCATGCTCTGAGGGCGCGGCTGGGGATGCCGTCTGGGCCTGCAGCCTTGCGAGGGTTAACACGTTTAAATGTCTTACTCACCTCGGCTGCAGTGAAGGAGAGACCGCATGTTTTCGTTGCAGGCTGTGTCAGTGGCAATGTATTGTCCTCAAAGCGGGCAAAAAAGTTATTTAGTCTGCCTGGGAGCAAGACATCCTGGTCCGTGACTGGGCTGGGTTTCTTCTTGTAGTCCGTGATTGACTGTAGACCCTGCCACATGCCTCTTGTGTCTGAGCCATTGAATTGAGATTCCACTTTGTCTCTGTACTGACGCTTAGCTTGTTTAATAGCCTTGCGGAGGAATAGCTGCATTGTTTATATTCGGACATATTACCAGACACCTTGCCTGATTAAAAGCAGTGGTTCGCGCTTTCAGTTTCACGCGAATGCTGCCATCAATCCACGGTTTCTGGTTTGGGAATGTTTTTATCGTTGCTATGGGAACGACATCTTGACCTTGCGTTCTAATGAACTCGCACACCGAATCAGCGTATTCGTCAATATTTCCATCTGGCGCCAATGTCTGAAACATGTCCCAGTCCACGTGATGGAAGCAGTCTTGGAGTGTGGAGTCAGCTTGGTCTGACCAGCGTTGGACAGACCTCAGCGTGGGAGCCTCTTGTTTTAGTTTCTGCCTGTAGGCAGGGATCAGCAAAATGGAGTCGTGGTCAGCTTTTCCGAAGGGGGCGGGGCAGGGCCTTATATGCGTCGCGGAAGTTAGAGTAACAATGATCCAAGGTTTTACCACCCCTGGTTGCGCAATCGATATGCTGGTAAAATTTAGGGAGTCTTGTTTTCAGATTAGCTTTGTTAAAATCCCCAGCTACAATGAATGCAGCCTCCGGATAAATGGTTTCCAGTTTGCAAAGAGTTAAATAAAGTTCGTTCAGAGCCATCGATGTGTCTGCTTGGGGGGGGATATATACGGCTGTGATTATAATCGAGGAGAATTCTCTTGGAAGATAATGCGGTCTACATTTGATTGTGAGGAATTCTAAAATCAGGTGAACAGAAGAATTTGAGTTCCTGTATGTTTCCTTCATCACACCATGTCTCGTTAGTCATGAGGCATACGCCCCCGCCACTCTTCTTACCAGAAAGATGTTTGTTTCTGTCGGCGCGATGCGTGGAGAAACCCGTTGGCTGCACCGCGTCGGATAGCGTCTTCCCAGTAAGCCATGTTTCTGTGAAGCAGAGAACGTTGCAGTCTCTGATGTCCCTCTGGAATGCTACCCTTGCTCGGATTTCGTCAACCTTGTTGTCAAGAGACTGGACATTGGCAAGAAGAATGCTGGGGAGTGGTGCGCGATGTGCCCTTTTTCGGAGTCTGACCAGAACACCGCCTCGTTTCCCTCTTTTTCGGAGTCGTTTCCTTGGGTCGCTGCATGCGATCCATTCCGTTGTCCTGTTTGTAAGGCAGAACACCGGATCCGCGTCGCGGAAAACATATTCTTGGTCGTACTGATGGTGAGTTGGCGCTGATCTTATATTCAGTAGTTCTTCTCGACTGT
This sequence comes from Oncorhynchus nerka, assembly GCF_034236695.1. Lineage (NCBI taxonomy): Eukaryota > Metazoa > Chordata > Actinopteri > Salmoniformes > Salmonidae > Oncorhynchus > Oncorhynchus nerka. Next base: position 26,759,668 of record NC_088403.1, on the reverse strand, counting down.
ATGTAATGAAACCTAAGATGACCTGGGGTACTAATGTATGAAATAACACGTAAAAAAACAAAAAACTGCATAGTTTCCTAGGAACGCGAAGCGAGGCGGCCATCTCAGTCGGCGCCGGAAGTTCAAGTTTAGATCAGAGGATCTAAAGGAGAAGTTGGATGCCTACATCAGCTTCATCCATGAAGAGCGTCCCGGCCTGGTGAAGAGAGTGAGACACAAAGAGCAGCTCGGTCTCACACAGGCCCGCCTCTCAGGGTGGAGGGAAGCTGAAGGAGATGTGGTGGCCATCTTGGACGCCCACATAGAGGTCCATGTGGAATGGTAGTCTAAATGAAATATCTCAGTGAGACTTTCTGAATCCCCCCCCTCAAAATGGTGTTTTGACTCCGTGTTTGTGTGAACAGGGCGGAGCCTCTGTTAGCTCGGATAAAGGAGGACCGCACGGTGGTGTTGACACCGGTGTTTGACAACGTCCATTTCGATGACTTGACAGTCACACGTTATGGGCCTGCTGCAGATGCCTTTGACTGGGCCCTGTGGTGTATGTATGAGTCCTTCAGACCTGAGTGGTATGCCTTGAAAGACGAGTCACAGCCAGGAAAGTGAGTTGGTTGTGATTTCATCATAGGATGATAGTCCAGTTTCACAAATCTGTTTGAATAGGCGATAAGGAAAGCACAGCATTGGGAGGAAAATCATACCTAATATTTACACCTGGATTATTATTTTGCGTTATATATTCATTAAAGTAATGTCACTTCTCCTAATGTGGAAATGACAATGATTTGTACTGTATGTTTGTCAGGAGCCCCTCCGTTATGGGCATACTAGTGGTTGATCGCCTGTTCTTTGGGGAAATTGGTGCTCTGGATGGTGGTATGAAGATCTATGGAGGGGAAAATGTTGAACTGGGTATCCGGGTAAGCCCCTCTGCTACAGTTTCTAAATGAATGTTTGAAATCAAAGCAGACTTGTGTTTGCAGAATTACTTTTTGTTCTTGAGTCATTCAGTTTGAACAAACCAATCTACATCCAACATCCAGACACTTCAGTCCATATCTATAAACTCTTCCTTCTCTCTTGGTGTTTGGTGTGTCGAGGTGTGGCTATGTGGTGGAAGTGTCGAGGTCATACCTTGTTCTAAAATAGCCCACATCGAGAGGGCCCATAAACCCTATCTCCCTGACCTGAGCATTACAATGAAGAGGAATGCTCTGAGAGTGGCTGAGGTCTGGATGGATGACTACAAACATAATGTCAACATTGCCTGGAACATCCCACTGAAGGTACTGTACACAAGAAACCAATCAAACAGTAGGTTTTGTTCAGCTGTTCCTATAGAATAGCAATGATTGCTGTTTTGCATGCATTGTGTTTGAAAATAAGTAGATTAGACAGTCAATATTATTTAAAAAATGGTCTATTACTCAATGCCATAATAAAGATCAGAGGATCCATGTAAAATGATGGCAGTAAGCAAAAGTGGATAATAGGTGGATTGCTCACATGGCCTGTGTTTCTGATTTAGAAATCTTCTTCTTTCTCACCACAGGATCACGGCATAGACATTGGGGATGTTTCAGAGAGGAAGAAGTTGAGAAAGAGACTGAACTGCAAACCCTTCCAGTGGTATCTGGATAACGTGTATCCCATGTTAGACCCCCTGGGTGACTTGCTTGGTTATGGAGCTGTGAGTGATGCTAAAATGTTACAGTTGTTCGATAATTATTTCCTCACGAACTGTGTTTAGTGGCATGCATGGCATCCTTTTTCAATAGGATGCAGGGTCATACATCCAACTCATTATCTAATCAAATCAAAGTTTATTTGTCACGTGCGCCGAATTCAGCAGGTGTAGGTAGACCTTACAGTGAAATGCTTACTTACAGGCTCTAACCAATAGTGCAAAAAAATCTATTAGGTGAACAATAGGTAAGTAAAGATATAAAAACAACAGTAAAAAGACAGTGAAAAATGGTAGCGAGGCTATAAAAGTAGCGAGGCTACATACAGACACCGGTTAATCAGGCTGATTGAGGTAGTATGTACATGTAGATATGGTTCAAGTGACTATGAATATACAATGAACAGAGAGTAGCAGTAGCGTAAAGAGGAGTTGGCGGGTGGCGGGACACAATGCAGATAGTCCGGTTAGCCAATGTGTGGGAGCACTGGTTGGTCGGGCCAATTGAGGTAGTATATACATATGTACATGAATGTATAGTTAAAGTGACTATGCATATATGATAAACAGAGAGTAGCAGCAGTGTAAAAGAGGGGTTGGGGGGGCACACAAGGCAAATAGTCCGGGTAGCCATTTGATTACCTGTTCAGGAGTCTTCTGGTTTGGGGGTAAAAACTGTTGAGAAGCCTTTTTGTCCTAGACTCCGATACCACTTGCCATGCAGTAGTGGAGAGAACAGTCTATGACTGGGGTGGCTGGGGTCTTTGACAATTTTTAGGGCCCTCCTCTGACACCGCCTGTTGTAGATGTCCCGGAAGGCAGGCAGCTTAGCCCCAGTGATGTACTGGGCCGTACGCACTACCCTCTGTAGTGCCTTGCTGTTGCAGCTGTAGAACCTTTTGAGGATCTCAGGACCCATGCCAAATCTTTTTAGTTTCCTGAGGGGCAATAGGCTTTGTCCTGCCCTCTTCACAACTGTCTTGGTGTGTTTGGACCATTCTAGTTTGTTGGTGATGTGGACACCAAGGAACTTGAAGCTCTCAACCTGCTCCATTACAGCCTCGTCAATAAAAATGGGGGCGTGCTCGGTCCTCCTTTTCCTGTAAGTCCACAATCATCTCCTTAGTCTTGGTTACATTGAGGGATAGGTTGTTATTCTGGCACCACACTGCCAGGTCTCTGACCTCCTCCCTATAGGCTGTCTCATCGTTGTCTCATCATTGTCGGTGATCAGGCTGTTGTGTTGTCTGCAAACTTAATGATGGTGTTGGAGTCGTGCCTGGTCATGCAGTCGTGGGTGAACAGGGTGTACAGGAGGGGACTGAGCACGCACCCCTGGGGGCTCCAGTGTTGAGGATCAATGTGGCAGACGTGTTGCTACCTATCCTTACCACCTGGGGGCGGCCCGTCAGGAAGTCCAGGATACAGTTACAGAGGGAGGTGTTTAGTCCCAGGATCCTTAGCTTAGTGATGAGCTTTGAGGGTACTATGGTGTTGAACTCTGAGCTGTAGTCAATGAATAGCAGTCTCACATAAGTGTTCATTTTGTCCAGGTGAGAAAGAGCAGTGTGGAGTGCAATAGAGATTGCATCATCTGTGGATCTGTTTGGGCGGTATGCAAATTGGAGTGGGTCTAGGGTTTCTGGGATAATGGTGTTGATGTGAGCCATTACTAGCCTTTCATGGCACTTCATGGCTATCGAGGTGAGTGCTACGGGTACGTAGTCATTTAGGCAGGTAGCCTTTGTGTTCTTGGGCACAGGGACTATGGTGGTCTGCTAGAAACATATTTGTATTACAGACTCAATCAGGGACATGTTGAACATGTCAGTGAAGACACCTGCCAGTTGGTCAGCACATGCCCGGAGGACACGTCCTGGTAATCCGTCTGGCCCTGCAGCCTTGTGTATGTTGACCTGCTTTAAAGGTCTTACTCACGTCGACTACGGAGAGCGTGATCACACAGTCTTCCGGAACAGCCGATGCTCTCATCCATGCCTCAGTGTTGCTTGCCTCGAAGCAAGCATAGAAGTGATTTAGCTCGTCTGGTAGGCTTGTGTCACTGGGCAGCTTGCGGCTGTGCTTCTTGTTGTAGTCTGTAATAGTCTGCATGCCCTGCCACATAAGACGAGCGTCGGAGCCGGTGTAGTAATATTCAATCTTAGCCCTGTATTGACAGTTTTCCTGTTTGATGGTTCATTTCAGGGCATAGCAGGATTTCTTGTAAGCTTCCGGGTTAGAGTCCTTGAAAGCGGCAGCTCTACTCTTTAGCTCGACTGTTGCCTGTAATCCATGGCTTCTGGTTGGGGTATGTACGTACAGTCACTGTGGGGACGACGTCCTCGATGCACTTATGGATAAAGCCAGTGACTGATGTGGTGTACTCCTCAATGCCATCGGAAGAATCCCGTAACATGTTCCAGTCTGTGATATCAAAACAGTCCTGTAGTTTAGCATCTGCTTCATCTGACAACTTTTTTATAGACCGAGTCACTGGTGCTTCCTGCTTTAATTTTTGCTTGTAAGCAGGAGGATAGAGTTGTGGTCGGATTTACCAAATGGAGGGCGAGGGAGAGCTTTATACGCGTCTCTGTGTGTGGAGTTTTTTCCCTCTGGTTGCACATTTAACATGTTGAAAGAAATTTGGTAGAACTTATTTAAGTTTCCCTGCATTAATGTCTCCGGCCACAAGGAGCGCCACCTCTGGGTGAGGGGTTTCCTGTTTGCTTATTTCCTTATACAGCTGACTGAGTGCGGTCTTAGTGCCAGTATCTGTCTGTGGTGGTAAATAAACAGCCACAACAAGTATAGCTGAAAACTCTCTAGGCAAGTAGTGTGGCCTGCAATTTATCACAACAAACTCTACTTCAGGTGAGCAAAATCTAGAGACTTCTTTAGATTTTGTGAACCAGCTGTTGTTTACAAATATGCACAGACCCTCGTCTTACTGTTGCTGTTCTATCTTGCCGGTGCAGCATATATCCCGCTAGCTGAATATCCATGTCGTCATTCAGCCACGATTCCGTGAAGCATAGGATATTACAGTTTTTGATGTCCCGTTGGTAGGATATTTGCGATCGTACCTCGTCTAATTTATTGTCCAATGATTGCACGTTGGCGAGTAATATTGACGGTAATGGCAGCTTTCTGCGGGTCCTCACGAGGCATCCCGTTCTGTGTCCTCTGTACCTGCGTTTCATCCTCTGGCAAATAACGGGGATGTTGGCCCTGTTGGGTGTTTGGAGAAGGTCCTGTACGTCTTGTTGTTGAAGAAAAAATCTGTGTCTAATCCGAGGTGATTGATCGCTGTCCTTATATCCAGGAGCTATTTTTTGCCGTCAGATACGGTTGCAGAAACATTATGTACAAAATAAGTTACAAATAACGCGATAGGAATATGCAGGATAGGAATCTGCAGGATAGGAATCTGCAGGATAGGAATCTGCAGGATAGGAATCTGCAGGATAGGAATCTGCAGGATAGGAATCTGCAGGATAGGACTCTGCAGGATAGGAATCTGCAGGATAGGAATTGCACTTTTATAACTGTTTAATCTCTGTCCATAAAACCAACAGCTGGTCAATGACCAGAAGACGGATCTCTGTATAGATCAAGGCCCATTTCCAGGGAACACACCTATTTTATATGGATGCCATTATTTTGGTCCACAGGTTTGTAGAAACATTGCTTAATATCTTAGAATTTAACTACATGTATAATATGGTTCGTACCATGGCAGACTTGGGATTCAATCCATGCCACAATGCAAAGTACTGTCAATACCACAGACTCAGAAAAGCCTAAATATCTATACTCTCTGTCCAGAACTGTTATTATCGAGCCAGTGGGGAGATCTACATTGGGGGCATCAAATCTCACAAGTACAACAGTAATCGCTGTCTGGTGGACACTGGCACTCGAACCCCAGGACTGTATGAGTGCAAGGTGGCCCAGCAGAAGGGATTCCACATGTTCTGGGACTTCCAACAGGTATGCACTCCAAAATGAAATAGGGAATTTGATGCTTATAAATTGTTGGAAACAACGGAGATGTCTTTGACTTTTTTCATTTTTTTATTGTGGGATTCTGTACAGTAGAATGTTTGTTGTATTTACAGGGAAAAGCCATCCAGAACAGACAGACAAAGAGATGTCTAGAGATTGCCCCAGGGGAGGACACCTACTACCAGCTCATCCTTCAGGAGTGTAGTGGGCAGCACTGGAACATACAGAATCTGATTAAAGACTTCTAATACACTGAGATAGTTAGGCCTACCAGAGACAATACAAGTGGGAAGGTGGTATTTACCACATACGACTGGTAAAAGTCCACTTGTACGCCCCTCCAACTGGTAATTACTAGTGGGAAACTCGTCTATCTTCCCTGAGGTCCGACTTCTTCCACATGCTGACCTCTGACATCACCTACTTACGAAATGACCCTTTTATCATAATTTTCAGCAGTTCAATGCAACAACAAAACATTATTTACAAAAAGATGTCCTTAAATATGTTTTTGAACACTATAATTTTTGTACAAACATGATATCTGTACTTACAGTTTATGGTTGACGCAGCTTCTTGGCCCTTAGCCTATCTGAGTTTCTCAATGAGTTCAATGCATGTGAATACATTTACGACATCACAACTGGTAATTACCACCTTCCCACTTTGTTATGAACACATCATTATCATCATGCTTTGAAAAGCTGGTGGTCAGCAGTGGTCAGCAGTGAGATGACTGTGTAATCTTAGTGATCTATTGGTTTTACATATTTTCATGGGGACAGATGTACAGTTTCTTCACAGAATGTGGAATGCTATTGAGCTGTGTTCTCCTTGGTCCTGAATGTAAATGCAAAGAAATAATAAATATTATTCCTGTATTTATGCTAATTTGTAGTTTCTTATTGATTTTCACCAAAGAAGGTCAATGAATAGTTGTCTGCATTGACATCATATAGAGCTGAATTGACATCAGTGTAGTTTTGATGAAGTCCCGTCCTCAACTGCTCAGGGATTTCTCTATGAGTTCTTGGAGATGAACTTATTCCACATCCTCTGCCACATGGCCAGCCCTCTCTCCATCAGCTGTGATGGCTGTGAGCTATATCTAAGGTAAAGTCACGGTTTCTAGGACATATAACTACAACTCACAGACAAACACCTCATAGAAGTCATATGAGTGCCCAGCGTGCCATATAAAAACTGGAGATTTGAGGGCAAAAGGACTGTATTTAAGTTTAGTTAAGGGGCGGCAGGTAGCCTAGTGGTTAGAGCGTTGGGTGGATCGAATCTCCGAGCTGACAAGGTAAAAATCTGTCATTCTGTCTCTGAACAAGGCAGTTAACCCACTGTTCCTAGGCCATCATTGTAAATAATAATTAGTCCTCAACTTACTTGCCTAGTGAAATAAAAAGTTGGTTTCCTTCATTTTACTGTTTCAGACAGCCATTAAATATGGAGTGAATGCGATGTTGTTGATCCTCTGTATTTTCAAGTATTGCCGTGGCAGCATCAGGTTAAGAGTATGCTTGTCATTAGCAGGGACTGGGGAGTTTATACAAAATGGCTATGTTGTATCTTGACTCTTCGGATTAACTTTAGACTCGGGAATGGGGACCAAGACTGATACATCGTTTTAGATGCAACGAGTGTTTTATTGAAAAGTTATGTCTTACATTACTTCAGGAAGTCCCTTTAACAACCGACTTCAATACCCATAATGCTTAGCATTAGAACTACAGCTTCAGAAACCCACATAGTACATAAATAGTTAGTCCCAATATATAAAATACAGTATTTCCTCCCCCTTAAATGGCATGTCCACATTAACATAAGCAAACTAAACTTTCTCTTACTTGTGAGAGAGGGTAGACTGCCTCAACATCCCTCTAAACCCAAAGATAAGTATTATTCCCCTTGCTTCCAGGGTTAGCACGATGTATAACATTCAGGGGGTTTTCTTTCTCTAGGTGGGTTGCGACATAACCCGGGATCAGGCTCAGTCACAGGCTGGTGTAGCCTCTGTTGGCGGCAGTGAAGAAGAAGCTGGTGCGGTTGCTGACTTGTTCTGGTGGTGTGTCAGCTCGTTTGTGAAGGTGCCTCTGCTTCAGGGATTGAAGCTGCAGGTTCTCGTGGGAGCAACTGGTTAACATGTCTCTGCCAGGTCTGGTTGTCTTGGGTGCAGACTGTATGAGGCAGGCCAAGTCTTTTGAGAACAGTTGCGGGTGGCCACCTTTCTGTAGTGGTGTAGTTGCGTGTGAGGACTGGATCTTCAACAGTGAACTGCCTGTCTTTATACCATTTAGTTGGCTGGTTGACTTGGTCTTGCTGCTTGTTTTACACCACCGTTTTGGTGGGCATTTCTTTTCATGAGCAGATAAGCAGGGGACGTTCCAGTTGTTGCATGAGGGGTATTACAATACTTTAGTGGTGCTTCACTTCTGGACTCCTTGAGTGCATGTTTGTCTGAACCCTTCACTCTTCAAGTCTATGAGTGGATGGATGATAAGGACTTGAGAGGATGTGTTTGATTCCATTGCTCTGGAGGAAATGTTCATCTCCTTGGAAACAAAAGATTGCCATTGTCCGTGACTATCTGCTCAGGCAGTCCGAGACATCCAAACATCTCCAAACAGGTAGGTGATCCCGAAGATAAGATAATAAGGGTATTTCAGTCCTTGACGTGAAAGCAATGGGCTTCTCCTGCAGATGTGCTGTCAGACACGACGGCCCGAACTCCATATAGGGAAGCGTTGCAGGCCAGTGGAATTGGCAAGAACGGGTCAAAGTGAGTCAACACCTTTTCAATCAGTGCTGCCTTTCTTGAAAGTAGTGTTACACTCCTTTGTAAACAACCAGGTTTTGCAAAGGCTTCAGCTGCAGGATGAACTCGTCGTAGTCATTCAGGACGCCAAGGAAAGGCCGCAGCTGGCCGACTTTCTCGGGAGTAGGAGGATCTACAATGACTGTCACTTTTGTTGGGGCTGTGTGGAGACCGCCAGCATCAATCAAATGGCCTAAGGACTCCACTGCATGCTTGAAAAAGGTGCACTTCTCTAATTGAAAACACGTAAGCCTTACTCTTCAAGTCGATTTAGCAGATGCTCCTATCCAGAGCAACTAGGGTTAAGTGCCTTGCTCAAGGGTACGTCGGCAGATTTGTCACTTAGTGGGCTTGGGGATTCAAACCTGCAACCTTTCGGTTACTGGTCCAACACTGTTAACCACTAAGCTACCTTTCGCCCTACCTGCCACCCTTTTAAAGGTTCAGCAGTTGCTCCTCGCCATCCTTTCCTGTGATGAGGATTTCATCAAGGTAACAATATGACCTAGGGTGGTCGCTCAGGACCTGTTCCATGGACCACTGGAACAAGGCAGATGCCAACGTGATTCCAAAAGGCAAGTGGCGGTATCAGTAGAGTCCCATGTGGGTAGTGATGGTGAGGTACTTTTGTGACTCTTCATCTACATGCAGCTGCAGGAAGACTTTGTTGAGATCAATCTTGCTGTATTGCTTTCCATCAGCCTACCTTGCGTGTAGTTCCTCGATAATTGGAGGAAGCGGGTATTGTTCCACCATCAGTACAGGATTAATGTTCACCTTTATCTCCACACAGGGGAATGGAGCCAGTTCATCCTTAAAAACAGCTGCATGTCGAGTCAGCACAGCTGACAACCTGTTTCTTCAACTGTCACCGATTCACCTTCGCCCAGTCCAGACAAATCTTTTCAAACCATGGTCGGCATATCAGCACCTTGACCACATAGATGGGAAGTTTGGCTTTTTATCGGTTTAGTTCCAGCATGACCTCTGCCATTCCATCATGGGGACAATCTCTCAGTGTGAATTTTTGTATGTGTCTGTGAAAGGTGGTTCAGCCTTATTTTTTATCATTTTTCTGACATAAGTGAGACAGCTGCTCCAGTATCGATGTCCTCCCTATGGTGTTGTGACACCGTTGGCAGTAGAGTGTCCTTTTACTGTCAATTCCTTGATCGGTGGCTCCTCCGCAGAGTCTATGCCACTGTTGCATGACTGGTCCTGCTTCACAGCATGCAGATGTTTCTTCTTGGGGTGCAGCTGGCTGTGTTTCCTTTTCCAGGTATTTCCTTTTAGCTGTCCTTTGCTGGTTTCTCTATATTTCTTTTACAAGCTCGCTCAATGTGTCCTTTCTTTTCACAATGGCGTCATGTCAGCTCCTTTGCCCAGCATTCAGATGGGTGATGACCCTGCTTTCCATGGTGCCCCCTTTATTTCTATCCTGCACTGCTGCTGCACTGTGCACTCTTGATACAGCCCCCAGCTGTTGTGCTTATTTGCAGCTAGCTCCATTGATTCAGTGAGTAGGCACTTCTGTATTGCCTCACTCCTTAAGCAACACACAAGCCGATCGAGTGTCATTCAATGTTGCATTAACCTCAATGTTCAGTTAGTCTCTTTTATATATATTTTTAGAATTCCTTATTATGTGTCCAATTCGGGAAATTTGTCTTTCATCTCAACAAACTTAAATCGGGGTGGGGATTTTCTCTCCCAGCACATGTTAAATAGGGTCACATGCTTCTAATCAAGGGGCATAATCATTAGTCCAAAACATTTTGCAACAAAATTAAGAGTTTAAATTCAGGTAGGTCCCTCCCTGTTTCGTTCCGTTTTGGTTCAATTGAGTTCCTAGTGAATACACCCATGCTTGCTACCTAATGGACTGAGTATGGAGTGTTTGGAGATGTTTCATGTGTGATCTAGTTAATAGATGGGTTGACTGTTTAGCAACCAACCCATGTTCAACTATGGGGCAAAACAGACGGGGTTGGCTTATATTGTTGACAACATTTCAACTATATTTCATCTCTAATGTTTATTGAAAACATAAATACAGTTGCACAATGAGCACTTGTTGCCTCTTAAATACATTGTTACAGTTGTTGTTTAGCTAGCCAAACCATTTTATCCATATTAGCATAAACCTAACCTCACTCCGAATGTACTTTCACATACAGCTTAGAAAAGACAAGTTAGAGGAGTTACTTTCAACTATTCAATTTTATTTAGGTAGTCTACCCCAATGAGTATGGAAGCTGATCAATGTGTAAATGTGTTGAAATGATAGTCACTGAAGCGGACACAGCTTGTTTCCACATTTAAGCAGGGTACAAAGAGGTAGGCATCTGGATGGTAGAATTGTTCTCACTGAGGTGCATTACCTCTCATATGTGACCAACCTCTGTGACGCCCTGACCTTAGAGAGCCTTTTATTTCTCTATTTTTGGTTAGGTCAGGGTGTGATTAGGGTGGGCATTCTATGTTTTTTGTTTCTATGTTTTCTATTTCTTTGTTGTTTTTGCCATGTGTGGTTCCCAATCAGAGGCAGCTGTCTATCGTTGTCTCTGATTGGGGATCATATATAAGTTGTGACTTTCCGTTTGGGTTTTGTGGGGAGTTATTTTCTGTTGAGCTGTTTTGTTGCCTGACAGAACTGTGCGCTTTTGTTTTGTTCTACTTTGTTATTTTGTTGTAGTGTTCAGTTTATTAAAAATCATGAGCGCCTACCACGCTGCACCTTGGTCTCCTTCTTCAACCCACGAGAGTCGTAACAACCTCCTCGATTCGGTCTTATGTAGCAACATTTCAAATGGTATTATTTACATTGGAAAAAGTAGACTCGGAGCTACAGAATGGTATATCATACACTGGAGTTGAGGGACAGGTGTGTGCCTTTCCATAAAGACAGGTGTGTGCCTTTCCAAATGATGCCCAATCGATTGAATGTACCACAGGTGGACTCCAATCAAGTTGTAGAAACATCTCAAGGATAATCAATGGAAACAGGATGCTCCTGAGCTCAATTTCAAATCTCACAGCAAAGGGTCTGAATACTTATGTAAATAAGGTATTTATTTTAATAAATTTGGAAAAGTTAAAGGGGTCTGAAAACTTTCCAAATGCACTGTATTAATCTTGAACAGGATTATTTATTTTGGATGCTATCTGAATAGAACTGATGGAAAGAGAGAAGCAACAATATAGGAGTTTTAAAAATAAAAACATCTTTACAATAAAAAAATAAGGTGATCCCCGAAAGTCAGATGGAGATGTGTAATTAGACGCGCAGTCTGTCTTTATATTACTGTAGCATAGACTATGCTGCAGGAAGTATAGGTCTACCTGCCACAATGAAAAAAGTTACCATGATGAGATGATGGGTCTACATGGCTGTCGGTCCCCAGCCTGAGTGTTGATGATTCTTCATGCAGTGACCAGAGAGAAGGCTGTAGAGAATCCAGATTTAGACATTGCATATCGTTTAACAGTTCCATTACACATCATGATGTTTATATAAATAATTTACCATTTTTTAAAAGGGAGTGGTTTTGGGGAGTAAATATCAATAATTGTGTTCCAGCCATTCAACCCCAGTCTACAGCTATTAACACCCTCTTAAGCCTTAGCCCCACCCCATCTCTTTAAGGATTCACATGTGAGGTCATGTGAATCCTGAGTAAGGTCGGGAAAGAGGGATACCTAGTCAGTTGTACAACTGAATGCCTTCAACTGAAATGTGTCTTCCGCATTTAACCCAACCCCTCTAAATCAGAGAGGTGTGGGGGGTTGCCTTACTCAACATCCACGTCTACGGCGCCCGGGGAACATTGGGTTAACTGCCTTGCTCAGGGGCAGAAAGACAGATTTTTACCTTCTCGGCTTGGGAATTCAATCCAGCAACCTTTCGGTCACTGGCCCAATGCTGTAAACACTTGGCTACCTGATGCCCGAGGTAGCCTATTATTATTTACCAGTTTCTCACAAAAGGGAGTGGTTACTGAAGCGTCATTTCAACCACACAATATAACTGAATAAAATAAAACATATTTTTTACATTTTCAACGCAATTGCAACGTATACATAGTTTTAATGATTATGTTGTAATCAGATGATTGTATGATGTAGCAACCTGTTAGTCAGGTTAAGTCAATGTATTTAAGTTAAAGTTTTACCCTAATTTCAATGTTTACAACGCTGGTTGAAATGAGATGGACAGTACTGGTTGATTACTTTTTTCAAATCCAATGTATTTTCCACTTTGATTCCACATCATAATACGTTGACAAATGACGTTGAAACAACGTTGATTCAACCAGTGTGTGCTCAGTAGGTAGCGACTGTATCTAGAGTTTCATTTAACATAAGAGGAACTTTATTGTCCCCAAATTGAAATACCCTACAGTGCTGATTTTTTATTGAATCAATGGGAATTAGTGATATTATGATGAGTACTAACAGACAATGTGGCATTTACCTGGTTTGAGATGATTCAGACTTCCAGGCCCTGTTTCCCTTCCTGTGGAGAGCTCCTTTGCATACCCATGCCAAATACGTTGGGTGTTGAACAGTAGGGCATTCAGAATTTTTTCATCCACTTCAGTGCCCACCTCGTCTGCGTAAGTACGCATGTTTGATGTACCTCATAATAACCTAGTTAATCATAGTTGATATATTTTTCAGGACAAAAGGCTATAAAGTTACAAGGTAAACATTCATGGGCCAAAGGCAAATATAAGTGACTGCGCTTCCATGCACTTTTCCTCAGAAATGCGCACTGTGTTTTATGCATTATCTACATGACAATTTGCTAATTGTCACATCGACCCAAACTCCAGGACCAGAGACAGTGAGTGATAGCCTACCTGGTTAAATAAAGGTGATTTAAAAAAAAAAAATAATAAAATAAAAATTGACAGCCTAGGGGAGGCGAGTGACGAGAAACTCACATCCACTGAGTGCCAGCCAGCCAGGATGGTGCACCTCAGCTACAGTATAATGGGAATATTTAAGATGACTAAAGTTCATATTTAATGTAGAATGATCAACACAATGTAAAAAACGTGATTTCCAGTGTTCGGTTTGTAACACTTGGGTTGATGGTCACTAGACTAGAGGCTGTATGTTATGGATTAAACTCATAACTGCTGATAAGGTTGACGCCAGACTGGAAGTACAAGGACAGAGGATACACTGATTATTACTATATTGTGTGAAACAATGTGATTCTGTAGCTGCTGACAAAGCCACTGCCTTCTGATTTGACTTCCTACAAGCCTATCGGACTGGTGTTTACAGAACATTTGTATGCTGATTAGGATATAAGGGTGTTCCCAGAGAAGGCCAGTTAGACATTTTCTCTGCTTCTATCCTGGAGGTTTCTCCCTGTTGCAACTTGTAATAAACCAAATAGATTTTTGATTGACTATCTGCAACTGCTTTTCTCCTTTGTTCAATTTATTTTACATCACCCCTCCCTCCTTTCAGGCGAACCTGAATCTCAGTGAGAGAGAGAGAGTGAGAGAGGAAGGCCATCCTGTCTGTATCCCCAGGCTGAGCACTAACCAGAGGGATGATGAGGCTAGGCTGGGTTCGAGGGCTGGCCCCGTTGTTGGCCATGGCTGCTGGAATACTCTACATCACATCCATTAAGCGGGAGGTTCATTCTCATGGGGAGAGACTGCAGGGGGCCCATCAGAATGAATCGGCCAGGGGCCAAGATATTCTCCAGAGGCTGGAGAAGATGGAGGCTCACATCGAGAAGCTGTGTAAGTCTCAATCTCCTTCATTTACCTCTGACTTACCTGGAAGGGAATTGGCAGTAGCTCTGTCCACGTACTGTACCTGGACTGCAGTCTGCCACTGTTCTAGATAGTAGGGCAGATTTAGAGGGGAGGATTTGAGAACACATTAGAATCTAGTCCAAACCAACATGTAGAGTTGATCCCAGAAAAAGTTATTTCACACTTCACAGTGATGATTGTAAAACGGAATTTGTACCCAGTTAATTAAAGGGTTTAAATAAACTAATAAAGAATGAAATAAAATATGCCCATAATAATTTGATTGTTCTTTAATCCTGTATACTGTTGCTTGCTGAACAACATTTGTTACATTTTGATCTACCAACTTCTGTGTGCCCAAGTTTACCACGTTTACTATAAAAATTCATCAGTTACTTCAAGGTAATTCTCCAAGGCAGATCAAACATTGTTAATCACCTTTTGTTAATTGTCAAAAACACACATGCAAATAGTGACTGAAGCTCCTAACCAACTGTGCTATTTTGTTTTTCTGTGTTGTTTGTAACTTGTGTTTTTACTTATTTTGTACATAATGTTGCTGCTACCGTCTCTTATGACATAAAATAACTTTTGGACATCAGAACAGTGATTACTCACCTCAAACTGAACTAAGATTTTTTTCTGTAACAAGTCTGACTTGAAGGATATACTGCTTTCTCGGGAACGAGACCAAATCCCAGTAATTTGTGTGAAGAAAAGGAGAAAAGGGGGCAGAGGTCGGGCAGCCTTCTGTGAATTTGTAGGAGAGTGAGTCAACCTCCACTACCATCTGTTCTATTGGCCAACGTACAATCATTGGAAAACAAAATGGATGAAAATATACGATCAAGACTATCCTAACAACCGACGTTAAAAACTGTTTCCTCAAGTCGTGGCTGAACGACGACACGGATAATATAGAGCTGGCGGGATTTTCCATGCATCGGCAGGACAGAGAACCACGTCTGGTAAGACGAGGGGCAGCGGTGTGTGTCTTTTTGTCAATAAATGCTGGTGACAGATGTCACCAGGTAGAGAACCTTATGATAAGCTGTAGACCACACTATCTACTAAGAGAGTTCTCATTATTCATAACCGTCTATTTACCACCACAAACCGATGCTGACACTAAGACCGCACTCAACGAGCAGTATAAGGCCCATAAGAAAACTAGAAAATCCTCATCCAGAAGCAGAGCTCCTAGTGGCTGGGGACTTTAATGCAGGCAAACTTAAATCCGTTTTACCCAATTTCTACCAGCATGTCACATGTGCAACCAGAGGAAAAATAACTCACCTTTACTCCACACACAGAGCCGCATACAAAGCTCTCCCTCACCCTCCATTTGGCAAATCTGACCATAATTATATCCTCTTGATTCCTGTTTACAAGCAAAAACTAAAGCAGGAAGTACCAGTGACTTGCTCAATACGGAAGTGATCAGATGACGCACATGCTACACTACAGGACTGCACAGACTGGATTATGTTCCGGGATTCATCCAATAGCATTGAGGAGTATACCACCTCAGACATCGGCTTCATCAATAAGTGCATTGACGACGTTGTACCCACAGTGACTGTACGTTCATATCCCAACCAGAAGCCATGGATTAAAGGGAACATCTGTATCGAGCTAAAGGCTAGAGCTGCCGCTTTCAAGGAGCGGGACATTAATAAGACGATCCATGAAACAGGCAAAGCGTCTATACAGGATTAAGACTGAATCCTACTACACCAGCTCTGATGCTCGTCAGATGTGGCAGGGCTTGAAAACTATTACGGACTACAAAGGGAAACCCAGCCGTAAGCTGCCCAGTGACGCGAGCCTACCAGACAAGCTAAATTCCTTTTATAATCGACTCGGTCGCCATGAAGTGCTTTGAAAGGCTGGTGGCCCCAGGTGGTAATTGTAGGCAACAACACGTCAGCCATGCTGATCCTCAACACAGGCGCCCCTCAGGTGTGCGTGCCTAGTCCTCTACTGTACTCCCTGTTCACCGATGACTGCGTGGCCAAACACGACACCAACACCATCATTAAGTTTGCTGACGATACAACAGTGGTAGGCCTAATTACCGACAATGATGAGACATCCTATAGGGAGGAGGTCAGAGACCTGGCAGTGTGGTGCCAGTACAACAACCTCTCCCTCAATGTGAGCAAGACAAAAGAGCTGATCGTGGACTACATAAACAGGGCTGTATTGGAGCGGGTCGAGAGTTTCAAGTTCCTTGGTGTCCACATCACCAACAAACTATTATTGTCCAAACACACCAAGACAGTCGTGAAGAGGGCACGACAACACTGTTCCCCCTCAGGAGACTGAAAATCTTGTCACATTGGCATCGGTCCCCAGATCATCAAAAATGTATACAGCTGCACCATCGAGAGCATCCTGACCGGTTGCATCACCACCTGGTATGGCAAATTCTCTGCATCTGATTGTAAGGCGCTAAAGAGGGTAGTGAGTATGGCCCAGTACATCACTGGGGCCAAGCTTCCTGCCATCCAGGACCTATATACTAGGTGGTGTCAGAGGAAAGACCAAAAAATTGGCAAAGACTCCAGTCACCCAAGTCAAAGACTGTTCTCTCTGCTACCGCATGGCAATCGGTTCCGGAACGCCAAGTCTAGGACCAAAAGAATCCTTAACAGCTTCTACCCCCAAGCCATAAGAGTGCTGAACAATTAATCAAATGGCCACTAGGACTATTTACATTGACCCCCCATTTGTTTTTACACTGCTGCTACTCACTGTTTATTATCTATGCATAGTCACTTTACCCCTACCTACATGTACAAATTACCTTGACTGACCTATACCCCCGCACATTCACTCTGTACCGGTATCCCCTGTATATAGCCTCGTTACTGCTATTTTATTGTGTTACTTTGATTATTTTTTACTTTAGTTTATTTCGTAAATATTTTCTTAATTAACTCGCTTGTAAGTAAGCATTTCATAGTGAGGTTGTACCTGTTGTATTCATACCTGTTGTATTCGGCGCATGTGACAAATAAAGTTTGATTTGATTTGATTTTAAATGAGATCCTGCTCTGTTTGTATCAAAAGGAGTGTTGATTTTGGCAGCCTTAACACATTTATTACAATTTGATGAACAGCTGTCATGTGTGTCCACAGTGAATACAATCCACGACGGGAGCAGTCTGAAAGAGGGGCAGGCGGTGAAGGCTCCCGAGGTCAAGAAGGAGAGGAAGGTGGTGAAGAAGGTGTACCCCAACTCAGCTCTGTTTACACGCTGGGGTGATGAGCTCTCAGAGGAGGAGCAGAAAGAGGCAGAGGGGCTGTTTCAGATGTATGGATACAACGCCTTCCTGAGTGACAGACTACCCCTGAACAGGGAAATCCCTGATACTCGCGATCCTAAGTAAATCATTTTCCTCATCTCTCCGCCACCTCAACACAGCAAATGATGGATCCGCTGAAAACTTCTGAATTCTAACCACAGTCTGTTGCAATGCGGCCAACCGAGGTCAATTCCATCTCCAGCACTGTGAATTCAATTTGAGCAATTGTGACCTTAGAACTAGAAGGTTCTACCTGTAAAAAGATGATTCTAAGATAACTGGATCCTAAGCAATTTTTATCATGTATTCTTTTAAACTCAACAACATGGATTGGGGTTTTAGAGTACTATATAGGTAGAAAACATTGAACAGAAATGTTCTGTCAATAAATACATTTTGACAGAAATGCAGATAGAACCTTATAAGTCAAAGCTCTCGCAATGATATTGAAGTTGACAAGTGAAACAACAGCTTTGGTGAAGTGAATGAATGATATGAGGTGGACCAAATGTGTTTGTTGTGCCTGTTAGGTGTGCTAAGCACCAGTATCCCCATGACCTGCCCACCATCAGCGTGGTGTTGATCTACTTGGACGAGGCCCTGTCAATCATTAAGAGAGCCGTCCGCAGCATCATAGACAAGACCCCCCAACGCCTGCTCAAAGACATTATACTGGTGGATGACCACAGCTCCAATGGTTCGCCTAATTGGTCAATGCTCTCTGCATAGAAACATTTGTAATTACATTTGTTAACATTTAGATTGAACATATGTGTGGCTTTCAACTTTCCTTAGGCACCACTGATTTGCAAGCTTCTGCTTTCACAGAGGATCTAAAGGAGAAGTTGGATGCCTACATCAGCTTCATCCATGAAGAGCGTCCCGGCCTGGTGAAGAGAGTGAGACACTCAGAGCAGCTCGGTCTCACACAGGCCCGCCTCTCAGGGTGGAGGGAAGCTGAAGGAGATGTGGTGGCCATCTTGGACGCCCACATAGAGGTCCATGTGGAATGGTAGTCTAAATTAAATATCTCAGTGAGACGTTTTGAATCCCCCCTCAACATGGTGTTTTGACTCTGTGTTTGTGTGAACAGGGCGGAGCCTCTGTTAGCTCGGATAAAGGAGGACCGCACGTTGGTGTTGACACCGGTGTTTGACAACGTCCATTTCGATGACTTGACAGTCACACGTTATGGGCCTGCTGCAGATGCCTTTGACTGGGCCCTGTGGTGTATGTATGAGTCCTTCAGACCTGAGTGGTATGCCTTGAAAGACGAGTCACAGCCAGGAAAGTGAGTTGTTTGGGATTTCATCATAGGATGATAGTCAAGTTTCACAAATCTGTTTGAATAGGCGATAAGGAAAGCACAGCATTGGGAGGAAAATCATACCTAATATTTACACCTGGATTATTATTTTGCGTTATATATTCATTAAAGTAATGTCACTTCTCCCAATGTGGAAATGACAATGATTTGTACTGTATGTTTGTCAGGAGCCCCTCCATTATGGGCATACTAGTGGTTGATCGCCTGTTCTTTGGGGAAATTGGTGCTCTGGATGGTGGTATGAAGATCTATGGAGGGGAAAATGTTGAACTGGGTATCCGGGTAAGCCCCTCTGCTACAGTTTCTAAATGAATGTTTGAAATCAAAGCAGACTTGTGTTTGCAGAATTACTTTTTGTTCTTGAGTCATTCAGTTTGAACAAACCAATCTACATCCAACATCCAGACACTTCAGTCCATATCTATAAACTCTTCCTTCTCTCTTGGTGTTTGATGTGTCGAGGTGTGGCTATGTGGTGGAAGTGTCGAGGTCATACCTTGTTCTAAAATAGCCCACATCGAGAGGGCCCATAAACCCTATCTCCCTGACCTGAGCATTACAATGAAGAGGAATGCTCTGAGAGTGGCTGAGGTCTGGATGGATGACTACAAACATAATGTCAACATTGCCTGGAACATCCCACTGAAGGTACTGTACACAAGAAACCAATCAAACAGTAGGTTTTGTTCAGCTGTTCCTATAGAATAGCAATGATTGCTGTTTTGCATGCATTGTGTTTGAAAATAAGTAGATTAGA
This sequence comes from Oncorhynchus nerka, assembly GCF_034236695.1. Lineage (NCBI taxonomy): Eukaryota > Metazoa > Chordata > Actinopteri > Salmoniformes > Salmonidae > Oncorhynchus > Oncorhynchus nerka. Next base: position 26,739,980 of record NC_088403.1, on the reverse strand, counting down.
CAGTCAATATTATTAAAACAATGGTCTATTACTCAATGCCATAATAAAGATCAGAGGATCCATGTAAAATGATGGCAGTAAGCAAAAGTGGATAATAGGTGGATTGCTCACATGGCCTGTGTTTCTGATTTAGAAATCTTCTTCTTTCTCACCACAGGATCACGGCATAGACATTGGGGATGTTTCAGAGAGGAAGAAGTTGAGAAAGAGACTGAACTGCAAACCCTTCCAGTGGTATCTGGATAATGTGTATCCCATGTTAGACCCCCTGGGTGACTTGCTTGGTTATGGAGCTGTGAGTGATGCTAAAATGTTACAGTTGTTCTGGAACTTTTTCCTCACGAACTGTGTTTAGTGGCATGCATGGCATCCTTTTTTCAATAGGATGCAGGGTCATAAATCAGGATAGGAATCTGCACTTTTATAACCGTTTATCTCTGTCCATAAAATCAACAGCTGGTCAATGACCAGAAGACGGAGCTCTGTATAGATCAAGGCCCAGTTCCGGGGAACACACCTATTTTATATGGATGCCATTATTTTGGTCCACAGGTTTGTAGAAATATTGCTTAGTATTTTAGAATTTAACTACATGTATAATATGGTTCGTACCATGGCAGACTTGGGATTCAATCCACGCCACAATGCAAAGTACTGTCAATACCACAGACTCAGAAAAGCCTAAATATCTATACTCTCTGTCCAGAACTGTTATTATCGAGCCAGTGGGGAGATCTACATTGGAGGCATCAAGTCTCACAAGTACAACAGTAATCGCTGTCTGGTGGACACCGGCACTCAAACCCCAGGGCTGTATGAGTGCAAGGTGGCCCAGCAGAAGAGATTCCACATGCACTGGGAATTTCAACAGGTAAGCACTCTAACATGATTTCGGGAAGTTGATGCTTAAAAATTGTTGGAACCAACAGAGATGTCTTTGACTTTTTAAAATTATTGTGATGCTGTACAGTAGAATGTTTGTTGTATTTTACAGGGAAAAGCCATCCAGAACAGACAGACAAAGAGATGTCTGGAGATTGCCCCAGGGGAGGACACCTACTACCAGCTCATCCTTCAGGAGTGCAGTGGGCAGCACTGGAACATACAGAATCTGATTAAAGACTTCTAATACACTGAGATAGTTAGGCCTACCAGAGACAATACAAGTGGGAAGGTGGTATTTACCACATACGACTGGTAAAAGTCCACTTGAACGTCCCTCCAACTGGTAATTACTAGTGGGAAACTCGTCTATCATCCCTGAGCTCCGACTTCTCCCACATGCTGACCTCTGACATCATCTACTAAGGAAATTACATTTTTAACAGCATTTTCAGCAGTTCAATGCAACAAAACATTCTTTACAAAAATCTATCTATAAATATGTTTTTGAACACTATAATTTAACAAACATGATAGCTGAACTCATAGCTTATGGTTGACGCAACTTGTTGGCCATTAGCCAATCGGCTTTTCTCAAATAGTTCAAAGCACGTGAATGCATCCAACTAGTATTTATGATTTCACAACTGGTAATTACCACCTTCCCACTTTGTTATGAACACATCACTATCATCATTCTTTGAAAATCCTATCTTAGTCAGCAGTGAGATGACTGTGATCTTAGTGAGCTGTTGGTTGTATACAGTGGCGACGCGTCATTCAGGGCAGGTGTTTTGTGCCCCCCCTGTTTATCCAAAAAATATAACATATACAGTACCAGTCAAAGTGTCACGGCTTCTATGAGTAGTGGGTGGAGAAGTCAGGCGCAGAGAGCAGGGTAGTTCACTAGATGTGGATTTTTATTTTCCAAAAACCCAGAGAGACGGTCACGCCACACACACAAGGGCGCGTAAAGACCCAGTCCAAACAACAGGAGGAAACTGACCGGAAAAATAAATACCACAAAATAATCACACACCATAAACAGAAAAATAAGCCCGCACAAAAGCTGGCGGGCCTACTGGGTTTAAATAGCCCACAATCAAAACCTAAACACAAAACAGGTGCAACTAATCAGACACAACTAAATGAAACAGAAAAGAGGATCGGTGGCAGCTAGTAGGCCGGCGACGACGACCGCCGAGCGCCGCCCGAACAGGAAGAGGCACCACCTTCGGCGGGATTCGTGACACAAAGGTTGGACACACCTACTCTTTCAAGGGTTTTTCTTTATTTGTAATATTTTCTAAATTGTAGAATAATAGTGAAGACATCAAAACTATCAAATAACACATGGAATCGTTTAGTAAACAAAAAAGTGTTGGAACAAATCAAAATATATCTTATATTTGAGATTCTTCAAAGTAGCCACCCTTTGCCTTGATGACAGCTTTGCACACTCTTGGCATTCTCTAAGATAGAAAATCATTCCAGGTGAAGCTAACAGTCTTGAAGGAGTTCCCACATACACTGAGCACTTGTTGGCTACTTTTCCGTCACTCTGCGGTCCAACTCATCCCAAACCATCTCAATTGGGTTGAGGTCAGGTCATTGTGAAGGCTAGGTCATCTGATGCAGCCCTTCATCACTCTCCTTCTTGGTCAAATAGCCCTTTCACAGCCTGGAGGTGTGTTGGGTCATTGGTCCTGTTTAAAAATAAATGAAAGTCCCACCAAGTGCAAACCAGATGAGATGACGTATCGCTGCAGAATGCTATGGTAGCCATGCTGGTTAAGTGTGCCTTAAATTCAAAATAAATCACAGACAGTGTCACAAGCAAAGCACCCCCCACCATCACACCTCCTCCTCCATGCTTCACAGTGGGAACTACACATGCGGAGATCATCCGTTCACCTACTCTGCGTCTCACAAAGACACGATGGTTGGAACCAAATATTTCTAATTTGGAGTCATCAGACCAAAGCACAGATTTCCACTGGTCTAATATCCATTGCTCATGTTTATTGGTCAAAGCAAATCTCTTCTTCTTATTGGTGTCCTTTTTTGATGGTTTTGTTGCAGCAGTTCGACCATGAAGATCCGATTCACACAGTCTCCTCTGAACACTTGATGTTTGGTAGTGAAGAATTTATTTGGGCTGCAATCTGTGGTGCAGTTATGAACTTATCCTCTGCAGCCGAGGTAACTCTGGGTCTTCCTTTCCTGTGGTGGTCCTCTTGAGAGCCAGTTTCATCATAGAGGTTGATAGTTTTTGTGACTGCACTTGAAGAAACTTTCAAAGTTCTTGAAATGTTCCGTATTGACTGACCATCATGTCTTCATGTAATGATGTCCTGTCATTTCTCTTTGCTTATTTGAGCTTGTCTTGCCATAATATGGACTTGGTCTTTTATTAAATAGGGCTATCTTCTGTATTACCACCCCTACCTTGTCACCACACAACTGATTGGTTCAAACGCATTAAGAAATAAATAATTCCACAAATGAACTTTTAACAAGGCACATCTGTTAATTGAAATGCATTCCAGGTGACTACCTCATGAAGCTGGTTGAGAGAGTACCAAGAGTGTGCAAAGCTGTCATTAAGGCAAAGGGTGGCTACTTTGAAGAATCTCAAATATAAAATATATTTGGATTTGTTTAACACTTTTTTTGTTACTACATGATTCCATATGTGTTATTTCATAGTTTTGATGTCTTCACTATTATTCTACAATGTAGAAAATAGTAAAAATAAAGAAAAACTCTTGAATGAGTAGGAATGTCCAAACTTGACTGGTACTGTATACAGTGCCTTGCGAAAGTATTCGGCCCCCTTGAACTTTGCGACCTTTTGCCACATTTCAGGCTTCAAACATAAAGATATAAAACTGTATTTTTTTGTGAAGAATCAACAACAAGTGGGACACAATCATGAAGTGGAACGACATTTATTGGATATTTCAAACTTTTTTAACAAATCAAAAACTGAAAAATTGGGCGTGCAAAATTATTCAGCCCCCTTAAGTTAATACTTTGTAGCGCCACCCTTTGCTGCGATTACAGCTGTAAGTCGCTTGGGGTATGTCTCTATCAGTTTTGCACATCGAGAGACTGACATTTTTTCCCATTCCTCCTTGCAAAACAGCTCGAGCTCAGTGAGGTTGGATGGAGAGCATTTGTGAACAGCAGTTTTCAGTTCTTTCCACAGATTCTCGATTGGATTCAGGTCTGGACTTTGACTTGGCCATTCTAACACCTGGATATGTTTATTTTTGAACCATTCCATTGTAGATTTTGCTTTATGTTTTGGATCATTGTCTTGTTGGAAGACAAATCTCCGTCCCAGTCTCAGGTCTTTTGCAGACTCCATCAGGTTTTCTTCCAGAATGGTCCTGTATTTGGCTCCATCCATCTTCCCATCAATTTTAACCATCTTCCCTGTCCCTGCTGAAGAAAATCAGGCCCAAACCATGATGCTGCCACCAACATGTTTGACAGTGGGGATGGTGTGTTCAGTGTGATGAGCTGTGTTGCTTTTACGCCAAACATAACGTTTTGCATTGTTGCCAAAAAGTTCCATTTTGGTTTCATCTGACCAGAGCACCTTCTTCCACATGTTTGGTGTGTCTCCCAGGTGGCTTGTGGCAAACTTTAAACAACACTTTTTATGGATATCTTTAAGAAATGGCTTTCTTCTTGCCACTCTTCCATAAAGGCCAGATTTGTGCAATATACGACTGATTGTTGTCCTATGGACAGAGTCTCCCACCTCAGCTGTAGATCTCTGCAGTTCATCCAGAGTGATCATGGGCCTCTTGGCTGCATCTCTGATCAGTCTTCTCCTTGTATGAGCTGAAAGTTTAGAGGGACGGCCAGGTCTTGGTAGATTTGCAGTGGTCTGATACTCCTTCCATTTCAATATTATCGTTTGCACAGTGCTCCTTGGGATGTTTAAAGCTTGGAAAATATTTTTGTATCCAAATCCGGATTTAAACTTCTTCACAACAGTATCTCGGACCTGCCTGGTGTGTTCCTTGTTCTTCATGATGCTCTCTGCGCTTTTAACGGACCTCTGAGACTATCACAGTGCAGGTGCATTTATACGGAGACTTGAGTACACACAGGTGGATTGTATTTATCATCATTAGTCATTTAGGTCAACATTGGATCATTCAGAGATCCTTACTGAACTTCTGGAGAGAGTTTGCTGCACTGAAAGTAAAGGGGCTGAATAATTTTGCACGCCCAATTTTTCAGTTTTTGATATGTTAAAAAAGTTTGAAATATCCAATAAATGTCGTTCCACTTCATGATTGTGTCCCACTTGTTGTTGATTCTTCACAAAAAAATACAGTTTTATATCTTTATGTTTGAAGCCTGAAATGTGGCAAAAGGTTGCAAAGTTCAAGAGGGCCGAATACGTTCGCAAGGCACTGTATATATATTTTTGTTATTTTGGCATAAATACGTGTCACATATCAGTTGGCAAACAATGTAAAAAAAAATATATACATGTATATTGAGTTAATAAAGCTGCATACAAACATGGTCTCTTTTTTGCTTTCTTGATTAAGACAGCTCCAAAATGCAGGTGTTTCAGCCTAGATCAGTGCTTTCTGTGGTGGTAGGGCAGCCAGCGGAAAAACAGTGCTTCGGGATTGGTAATGTTCTCTAGTTGTGCCTTGATTGTCTCAGTGTTCTTTCACTCATTTGGACACTATGTCACCGCAAAATCTATGGGGACAGTTTGAAAATTCAATCCCCTTTGGTGCTGCCATAGAGTTACATTAGAGGCGCCCATCCAAGAAGTCTCAAGGTCATTGGTCACAGATAAAATTACGTCAAATCACGTTACATCTACAGTAGCTTTGATTGGACTGATCATGTCAACATCATACTTTCAAAATCTTAGCTAGCAAGCTAGCAGTCATCACCATGAATCAAGTCTGTAATCTACTGTCAAATCCTTTTCAATCCTTGTCATGTGAAGTAAAATTAGATATAAAACATCTCTGTGCGCATCAGCCATTGGACATAAACATTACACAACATGTCGCAAATTCAACAATGAGTGGTTTGGAAGGACACAGTGCTAGCGTTGCAAAGCAATCACTATTTTGCTCCCCCTGCCTGCTATTCAGTGGAGAGGGTGTGCGGTCCAAGTCTAGGTTTAAGGATTTAAAATAAATTAAACGTGGCTCAGCTATACACCACAGATAGACGAGCCATTGACCTCCACAACCAACAAACAGAGGAGAATAGGTAGGTGCTTGCCAGAATTATAGCATTCATTAAATTGTGTGGCAGCACTGTGGGGCCATGACGAGTTGGCCAACACCTTGAACCCAGGCGTTTTCAGGTGTATTTTTGAGATGCGTGAAGGAGATTACAGGCAACTAAGGCACTATGACGACCAACCAATTTTTAAGGGCACATCAGGCATGATCCAATACTAACTTTTGGATTGTATGTATGACGTGTACAGAGAAGCTATAGCTAAGGAGGTGTCTGAGACTGCTTTTGCGTCTATACAAACAGACGAGACCACTGACATCTCCTGTAAATCACAGATGGTAATAGTGCTGTGCTATATGTTACCAGACAAGAGTGTGTGTGAGAGGTTTTGTAGAGTAAAAAACTGGTGTTGGCCTCTCCAACACCATCAAACAAGTCCTAGCGCAACTGAATGTCAAGGAGAAGCTGTTTGCACAAACCTACAACAGGGCAGCGGTGATGAGTGGTCATGTACAAACGCTACTGAAGGATTTCTTTCCGATCACAGAACTCCAGTGTGTTACCAAGCTATGACCTTTGGGCAACCAGGAGAAGTTGAAAAGGGAGCTGTTCACTGTCTACCGGCATCCTGAGCTGCACACTGGAAACACAGCCCTTCTTTATTGAAATCAATCTATGAGAACCACCTGCAGATGGTCTCTCTTCTCAAAATCCTCATCACAAATCAGGGAGAAACTTTTCCCCCCTTAAATGGATAAAAACCTTCATACACAACTCCGTAGGCTAGAGAAGGTTAAATGCATTGGCCATGCTGTCAATCCAGCATGACTTCATCCAGAGAATGACAGACTTTGATGACATCAACGTTTACCTTTATTGTGGCAATTGTGATCGAATCAATGCAATATTAGCCATTAGCAACATACCGAAACAAAACAAACAATGCAAAATATTTTTGGGTAGGCAGAACGCACCAGAGTAGGATTCTATTGCATTGACACACACTACTCAGCCTCTATGCTACACAGACTGGTGCGGCATAAACAAATCTGAGCTGCAGTATACATGCAAATAGACCATTGCCATATGGATCTGTGCCATTTACTTTGAACTGGACTGTATTTACAGCATGAGCGGTCATGTGTAGATTTTGAGATCACAACAAGAGCTGCATGTAGCCAAATGTGCATACTTTGTTCATATCCTTTGCTAGTTATTGAGTTATTATCCCAGTTATAGACCATTTGTAGTCAGCAATACGGGAGTGATTGCTTCCTACAAGAGCACAAAACATATACATTTCTAGACATCTTTGAAATGCGAGTCAGGTAAAGAGCTGTTTTTTGTCTTAAAGGGGCAGTGTTGTATTTTGAGACAGGCTTGAATAAGCTAAGTAGCCAATAGGCAGAGGGTAGCATAATTTGTCTGATTCTCTGTAATATTGGTATGGGAATAATAATGTATTTATTTTGTAAAGTGGTTTCTTGCATCAAACAACATAACAACATTTTCAATCACCTCCTTGTCCGAAGGACAAGTGGATGAAAATATTAATGTCAAGCCCTGCATGTTTTTTTCCAAAAGTATCATGGAATGTAGACCTACATTGAACACCACACATTAGCTACTACTGTAGGCTGAATGATAGAAAAGCTATTTCCATGTAAAAATTGTTTTTTGATGGTAGGCCACTCTGGTAGGCCTATATTATGATCAAATAGCCACAGCAACCTACATGGCCACTATTAAAACTGTAACTTAAAACGGGTATAGCCTCAGTGTTCACAGTAAACATGCGCACAACATTTCACAACGTTGAAGTTTGAGCAAAATTTTTTTGAGGGAACATTGGGTAAGTGTCTTGCTCAAAGGCACGTCCACAAATTTTTTATTGAGTTGGCTAGGAGATTCAAACCAGCAAACTTTTGGTTATTGGTCCAACGCTCTTAATCTCTAGGCTACCTGCCGTCATACCTGCCACAATTTTCAAGGTTCAGCAGATGCTCCTCGTCATCCTTTCCGATACCAAGGATATCATCAAGGTAGCACTGTGACCTAGGGAGGTCGCTCAAAACCTGATCAATGGCCCTTTGGAACAAGACAGGTGCCGACATGATTCCAAAAGGCACGTGGTGGTATCTGTAGAGTCCCATGTGGGTAGTGATGGTGAGGTACTTTTGTGACTCTTCATCTACATGCATCTTAAGCACTATGAAAGTCGGTTGTTAGAGGTACTTCCTTAAAACCTCTTGAAGCAAGGGGGCAGTATTTTGATGTTTGGATAAAAAATGTTCCCAAAGTAAACTGCCTATTTCTCAGGCCCAGAAGATAGAATATGCATATAATTGGCAGATTAGGATAGAAAACACTCTAAAGTTTCCAAAACTGTCAACATATTGTCTGTGAGTATAACAGAACTGATATTGCAGGCGAAAACCTGAGGAAAATCCAACCCGGAAGTGCTGTTTTTCTGAAACTACTCTGTTCCATTGCAAGCCTATCCTCCATTTAAAGGGATATCAACCAGATTCCTTTCCCTATGGCTTCCACAGGGTGTGAAGTCTTTAGACATAGTTTCAGGCTTTTATTCTGAAAAAATGAGCGAGAATGATCACATCACGTCAGTGGATAGCTGGGTGTCCGCAGATTTGTGCATGCGCAAGTGCCTGGAGCGAGACCTTTTCTCCTTCTCTCCTATTGAAAAGGCTACCATCCGGTTGAAATATCATCTATTACTTATTGTAAAAACAACCTGAGGATTGATTATAAAAAACGTTTGACATGTTTCTATGAACTTTACGGATACTATTTGGAATTTTTGTCTGCCCGTCATGACCTGCACGAGCCTGCTAAGCACGAGATTACTAAACAAAACGCGCCAACCAAATGGAGGTTTTTGGATATAAATGGAACAAAACAAACATTTATTGTGTAACTGGGAGTCTCGTGAGTGCAAACATAAGAAGATCATCAAAGGTAAGTGATTCATTTTATTGCTTTTCTGACTTTCGTGACCAATTTACTTTGCTGCTAGCTGTTTGTAATGTTTTGTCTGCTGAAAATTGTCCTCACATTAACCTCTAGCGTCGAGCAATCCCGTATCCGGGAGCGTAATTATAGCCTCAAGCTCATTACCATAACGTAACGTTAACTATTCATGAAAATCGCAAATGAAATGAAAGAAATATATTCACTCACAAGCTTAGCCTTTTGTTAACAACACTGTCATCTCAGATTTTCAAAATATGCTTTTCAACCATGGCTACACAAGCATTTGTGTAAGAGTATTGATAGCTAGCATAGCATTAAGCCTAGCATTCAGCAGGCAACATTTTCACAAAAACAAGAAAAGCATTCAAGTAAAATCATTTACCTTTGAAGAACTTCGGATGTTTTCAATGAGGAGACTCTCAGTTAGATAGCAAATGTTAATTTTTTCCAAAAAGATTATTTGTGTAGGAGAAATCGCTCCATTTTGTTCATCACGTTTGGCTAAGAAAAAAATCTGAAAATGCAGTCTCTACAACGCCAAACTTTTTACCAAATTAACTCCATAATATCGACAGAAACATGGCAAACGTTGTTTAGAATCAATCCTCAAGGTGTTTTTCACATATCTATTCGATGATAAATCATTCGAGGCAGCTGTGTTTCTCCTCGAAGCAAACGAAAAATACACGCAGCTGGAGATTACGCAATAATTGCAACGGAGGACACCAAGCGGCCCCCTGGTAGATGTAGTCTCTTAAGGTCAATCTTCCAATGATTTGCCTACAAATATGTCACAATGCTGTCGACACCTTGGGGAAACGACAGAATGTCTAAGCTCATTCGTGACCCATACACAGCCATATAAGGAGACATTGGAACACAGCGCATTCAAAATCTGAGGCACTTCCTGTATGACATTTCATCTTGGTTTCGCCTGTAGCATTAGTTCTGTGATACTCACAGACAATATCTTTGCAGTTTTGGAAACATCAGAGTGTTTTCTTTCCAAAGCTGTCAATTATATGCATAGTCGAGCATCTTTTCGTGACAGAATATCTTGTTTAAAACGGGAACGTTTTTTTATCCATAAATTAAAAGAGCGCCCCCTATATCCAAGAAGTTAAGAGGTGCCCTGCTCAGAAGAGCAATGCATGACACAGCAACCTTCTCGAATCGGGTGAGACCCAACACACACTTCTTCTGTTCCTCAGAAGTATACTGAACAAAAACATAAACACAACATGTAAAGTGTTGGTCCCATGTTTCATGAGCTGAAATAAAAGATCAAAGATATGTTCCACTGGAGAGATCTTCTTTGTCTACACCTATTCAGCATCGTTCACACCCTCTTAATCCTTAGCCGCACCAATCTTTTTAAGGATTCACATGTGAGGCCATGTGTAAACAGAGGTAGTGTAGTAAACAACCAAAGATTTCAAGACTAAAAGTTATTTAAGTAGTAGCCTACAATAAGGAACAACTCCAGGTAACAATACACTTTCTCTAGTCCTTAGCCAATATCCTAATCTGTCTTTTAAAGTGTCCAGATGAAAATATTGTACAAATATTTCATAATTATTAGATGATGCTTACCCAGACACTTGTCTAAATTGATGGGTCATCAATTAGCTAAGTGGATGATGGGTCATCACCTAGCTAAGTGGATGAGTCACTATTGTCTAGACATCCACACATGTTTATGAAATAAAATAGATGGCCGTAATCACCCCCAGACACACCTGGCTAACTTTCATTCTCTTGTGAAGTGGAGTCTTTTGTTAAGACATGTAGCTAGCTGGTTAGCTAGATAAACAATTAACCATAAACCCAACCCATAGTTACAGTACAAACGGATTGTCATAGCTAGCCATAGCTAGCCATTAATTACTAGAGTATGAAACTGCAGGTAGCTAAAGCTAACCAACTAGGTTCAATGTTAGTTAGCTAGCTAACATTAGGCTATAACTAGCAATGCAAATGGCTTTCTCAGATACTAATAATATTACTACACAGATCATACACGTAATGTTGGCTAGCAAGCCAGCAAGCTAATGTTCGCTAGCTATCTAACAGTACACTTTAACTTGCAATGAAAACAACTTTCTGACTAAATTTGATATGTATAATATCTGAAAATGTAGCTAGACTCTTAATGAAGCGCTCATACATGGATGAGCGCTTCATGGCAGCATGTCTTTTCCGATTGTTTTGTAGCTAGCTAAAGCTTGTTTGGCCCGTTGTTGTGTCAAGTCACTCTGGTCCACACGGACCGTGTGCAGAAAGTAGTCCATCACACATTTTTCACACTGATATTTGTTGATAGCACCTGCTAAATTCTGGTTAGCAATGTTGTTGAGAGCAGTAGCAACACTTTTGCAGTTCTCCATGGCTAACGTTATATCTTTCAAAAAAGCTGTGGTAGCAAGGATTATCTCCACATACTGAGCAGCTCATGTTATAGACAGAAGGGTGCTACATGGCAGACCAAACCATACTCATATCTCGGCACATCCAGCCCAATCCATTATCTCAGCCAATCATAGCTAGTGGGAAGGTTCCTGTTTTTTTCTGTGGCTAAACCAACTATCATTTTCAATTTGTATCTGTATTTACAGATGCTTTAAAATGTTGTTATTAAGGCATTTGAAAGTTCACATGTTCCAGAATGCAATTCTCCCCAAAAATGCATTTTGAAGTAGTGATGTAGTGACGTATGACATATGCCTAGCTTCTTGAAACGGGTCACATATTCCAGTAGGAGTCACTGTTCAGGCAAGAATAGTTGCAATGTGGCTTCACATTTTATTTTAATAAACCTATTTATTTTGATTATGATATTGAAAGAATGATGCTGCTTCAAACATAGCATTTTACTATCAGCATTGAAACAAGGTAAATATATAATCAATAATCAATATATAATCATTTATAATCAAATATAAATTTCTAATTTCATGGACCTCTATGTGGGCATCCAAGATGGCCACCAATATAATTTCAACCACCCAATATAACGGGAATATGATAAATAAAATAAAAAATGTTTCTACCTGGAATTTTCTACGTAATTTCAACGTATACATAGCTCTGATGATTATGTTGAACTTAGATTGATGTAACAACCTGATAGTCAGGTTAAGTCAATGTATTTAGGTTGAAGTCTTACCCTAATTTCAATGTTTACAACGCTGGTTGAAATTAGATGAAAACCGCACTGGTTGAATACTTTTTTCAAATCAAATGTATTTTGCACGTTGATTCCACGTCATCATACGTTGGTAAATTACGATTCAACCAGTGTGTGCCCAGTGGGTAGCGACTGTGTCTGGAGTTTTAGTTAAGTTAAGAGGAACTTTATTGTCCCCAAACTGAAATACCCTACAGTGCTGATTTTTATTGAATCAATGGGAATTAGTTATATTATTACAGGTGCTGACAGACAACGTGGCATTTACCTAGTTTGAGATGGCGCAAACTTCCAGGCCCCCTTTCCCTTCTCTTTCATCCGCTTCAGTGCCCACCTGGTCTGCACAAGTATGTATGTTTGATGTATCTCATTATAACCTAGTTTATCATTGTTGATGTATTTTTCAGGACTAAAGGCTAATAAAGTTACAAGGAACACGTTCATGGGCCTAAGACAAATATAAGGGACTGTTTGCTTCAGTGCATGTTTCCTCTGAAAAGCCCTATGTTTTACACATTTACACATCATTTTGGCAATTATCATATTGACCAAACCTCCAGGACCAGGGACAGTGAGTGATTGACAGCAAGGAGAGGTCCACTGGTCTAGGGGAAACTCACACCCACTGAGTGCCAGCCAGGTATGGTGCACCTCACCTGTAATGGGAATATTTAAGATGACAAAGGTTCATATTTAAATTAGAGGGCTCAACAAAAATGTTAGTATATTTGGAGTTTGTGTTATACATGTGATTTCCAGTGTTCTGTTTGTAACACTTGGGTTGATGGTCACTAGACTAGAGGCTGTATGTTATGGATTAAACTCATAACTGCTGATAAGGTTGACGCCAGACTGGAGGTACAAGGACAGAGGATACACTGATTATTACTATATTGTGTGAAACAATGTGATTCTGTAGCTGCTGACAAAGTCACTGCCTTCTGATTTGACTTCCTACAAGCCTATCGGACTGGTGTTTACAGAACATTTGTATGCTGATTAGGATATAAGGGTGTTCTCAGAGAAGGCCAGTTAGACATTTTCTGTGCTTCTATCCTGGAGGTTTCTCCCTGTTGCAACTTGTAATAAACAAAATATATTTTTGATTGACTATCTGCAACTGCTCTTCTCTTTTGTTCACTTGGAAATGTCTTACATCACCCCTCCCTCCTTTCAGGCGAGCCTGGATCTCAGTGAGAGAGTGAGAGAGGAAGGCTATCCTGTCTGTATCCCCAGGCTGAGCACTCACATGCAGAGGGATGATGAGGCTAGGCTGGGTTCGAGGGCTGGCCCCTTTGCTGGCCATGGCTGCTGGAATACTCTACATCACATCCATTAAGTGGGAGGTTCATTCTCATGGGGAGAGACTGCAGGGGGCCCATCAGAATGAATCGGCCAGGGGCCAGGACATTCTCAAGAGGCTGGAGAAGATGGAGGCTCACATCGAGAAGCTGGGTGAGTCTCAGTATCCTTCATTTAACTGTGACTTACCTGGAAGGGAATTGGCAGTAGCTCTGTCCACGTACTGTACCTGGACTGCAGTCTGCCACTGTTCTAGATAGTAGGGCAGATTTAGAGGGGAGGATTTGAGAATCATTAGAATCTAGACCAAACCAACATGTAGAGTTGATCCCAGAAAAAGTTATTTCACACTTCACAGTGATGATTGCAGAAGGGAATCTGTTCTCAATTAAATAAAGAGTTTAATAAACAGTTCTTTAATCCTGTATACTGTTGATTGTTGCACAAAACGTGTTACATTTTTCTATCGACGTCTGTGTGCCAAAGTTTTCCGCAATGTTTACTTTTACAGTTATGTCAAGGTAATCCTCCAAGGCAGATCAAGTCTTATTAATCAACTTTGAAGAAGCTAATGCAAACAGTGCAAATAAGTTCATGCTTTGTTTGTACAGTATCAAAAGGAGTGACTCATGTGGCTCAACTATTCACCTATAATTCATTGATTTGGCAGCCTTAAACAATCTGAATTATTCAGTAATAACCAATTAATTTACGTTTGATGAGCAGCTGTCATGTTTGTCCACAGTGAAGTCAATCAACAATGGGATCAGTCTGAAAGAGGGGCAGGCTGTGAAGGCTCCCGAGGTCAAGAAGGAGAGGAAGGTGGTGAAGAAGGTGTACCCCAACTCAGCTCTGTTTACAACCTGGGGTGATGAGCTCTCAGAGGAGGAGCAGAAAGAGGCAGAGGGGCTGTTTCAGATGTATGGATACAATGCCTTCCTGAGTGACCGACTACCCCTGAACAGGGAAATCCCTGATACTCGCGATCCTAAGTAAATCATTTTCCTCATCCCTCCACCACCTCTACACAGCAAATTATGTCTAACTCAAGACTTCTGAATTCTAACCACAGTCTGTTGCATCCGAGGTCATCAGAGGTCAATTCCATCTCCAGCACTTTTAAGTTTGACAAATGACATTGAAATGGACTAACTTTAAGAGTGAAGCAGCAGCTTTGGTGAAGTGAATGAATGATAGGAGGTGGACCAAATGTGTGTTGTTGTGCCTGTTAGGTGTGCTAAGCACCAGTATCCCCATGACCTGCCCACCATCAGCGTGGTGTTGATCTACTTGGACGAGGCCCTGTCAATCATCAAGAGAGCCGTCCGCAGCATCATAGACAAGACCCCCCAACGCCTGCTCAAAGACATTATACTGGTGGATGACCACAGCTCCAATGGTTTGCCTAATTGGTCTCTTCTCACCTCTTAGAAACATTTCAATATTTGGTAACATATAGATTGAACGTAGGTGTGGCTTTCAACTTTTGTTGTGTATCACTGATTTGCAATTGTGTGCTTTCACAGAGGATCTAAAGGAGAAGTTGGATGCCTACATCAGCTTCATCCATGAAGAGCGTCCCGGCCTGGTGAAGAGAGTGAGACACTCAGAGCAGCTCGGTCTCACACAGGCCCGCCTCTCAGGGTGGAGGGAAGCTGAAGGAGATGTGGTGGCCATCTTGGATGCCCACATAGAGGTCCATGTGGAATGGTAGTCTAAATGAAATATCTCAGTGAGACGTTTTGAATCCCCCCTCAACATGGTGTTTTGACTCTGTGTTTGTGTGAACAGGGCGGAGCCTCTGTTAGCTCGGATAAAGGAGGACCGCACGTTGGTGTTGACACCGGTGTTTGACAAAGTCCATTTCGATGACTTGACAGTCACACGTTATGGGCCTGCTGCAGACACCTTTGACTGGGCCCTGTGGTGTATGTACGAGCCCTTCAAACCTGAGTGGTATGCCTTGAAAGACGAGTCACAGCCAGGAAAGTGAGTTGGTTGTGATTTCATCATAGGATGATAGTCCAGTTTCACAAATCTGTTTGAATAGGCGATAAGGAAAGCACAGCATTGGGATGAAAATCATACCTAATATCTACACCTGGATTATTATTTTGCGTTATATATTCATTAAATGAATGTCACTTCTCCCAATGTGGAAATGACCATGATTTGTACTGTATGTTTGTCAGGAGCCCCTCCATTATGGGCATACTAGTGGTTGATCGCCTGTTCTTTGGGGAAATTGGTGCTCTTGATGGTGGTATGAAGATCTATGGAGGGGAAAATGTTGAACTGGGTATCCGGGTAAGCCCCTCTGCTACAGTTTCTAAATGAATGTTTGAAATCAAAGCAGACTTGTGTTTGCAGAATTACTTTTTGTTCTTGAGTCATTCATTTTGAACAAACCAATCTACATCCAACATCCAGACACTTCAGTCCATATCTATAAACTCTTCCTTCTCTCTTGGTGTTTGATGTGTCGAGGTGTGGCTATGTGGTGGAAGTGTCGAGGTCATACCTTGTTCTAAAATAGCCCACATCGAGAGGGCCCATAAACCCTATCTCCCTGACCTGAGCATTACAATGAAGAGGAATGCTCTGAGAGTGGCTGAGGTCTGGATGGATGACTACAAACAGAATGTCAACATTGCCTGGAACATCCCACTGAAGGTACACTCTAAGAAAAAGGGTTCCAAAATATAGAATAACAATCGTCACTGTTATTGCAGCTTGAAAGAAGACTAGACAGTCAGAATTAGCACTTCGTGTGAAAGGTTTACATTATTCAATGCCACAATAAGGATATTGAAGTATGATCTATGTAAATATCTGGAGGGTAAAAAAAAAGTAGGTGGATAATAGGTGGATTGCTCACATGGCCTGTGTTTCTGATTTAGAAATCTTCCTCGTTCTCACCACAGGATCACGGCATAGACATTGGGGATGTTTCAGAGAGGAAGAAGTTGAGAAAGAGGCTGAACTGCAAACCCTTCCAGTGGTATCTGGATAACGTGTATCCCATGTTAGACCCCCTGGGTGACTTGCTTGGTTATGGAGCTGTGAGTCGTGCTAAAATGTATCATTGTTCTTCGCACAGACACACACACACAGTCCACTCTGCTGTTCTATTATATACTATTATTTCAACTACGCGACCAAGACACTACCCACTTTTTATTTGGAAATACATTCATACTTGACATAACACATTCATTATCTATACTGTATGTATATACACTGTACCAGGATGATAATCTGCACTTTTATAATTGTTTAATCTGTATCCATAAAACCAACAGCTGGTCAATGACCAGAAGACGGATCTCTGTATAGATCAAGGCCCATTTCCAGGGAACACACCTATTTTATATGGATGCCATTATTATGGTCCTCAGGTTTGTACAATCATTGCTTTGTATTTTGTATTTAACTACATGTATAATATGGTTCGTACCATGGCAGACTTGGGATTCAACCCATACCACAATGCAAAGTACTGTCAATACCACAGACTCAGAAAAGCCTAAATATCTATACTCTCTGTCCAGAACTGTTATTATCGAGCCAGTAGGGAGATCTACATTGGAGGCATTAGGTCTCATAAGTACGACAGTAATCGCTGTCTGGTGGACACTGGCACTCGAACCCCAGGACTGTATGAGTGCAAGGTGGCCCAGCAGAAGGGATTCCACATGCTCTGGGACTTCCAACAGGTGAGTATTACAACACTCTGTAAATAGGAAAATGTATACTAATAAGCATATTGAAACACAGTGAATTTCAAAGGCAACATGCACAAAACCATGGCTAAAAGAACTGTAATTTACATTTGAGTGTTTTTTATTGTGGGATGCTGTACAGTAGAATGTTTGTTGTATTTTACAGGGAAAAGCCATCCAGAACAGACAGACAAAGAGATGTCTGGAGATTGCCCCAGGGGAGGACACCTACTACCAGCTCATCATTCAGGAGTGTAGTGGGCAGCACTGGAACATACAGAATCTGATTAAAGACTTCTGATACACAGAGATAGTTCGGCCTACTGTACCAGAGACAATACAGCGGGACTATAGGAGTTATTATCAACTGGTAATTACCACCTTCCCACTTTGTTATGAACACATCATTATCATCATGCTTTGAAAAGCTGGTGGTCAGCAGTGGTCAGCAGTGAGATGACTGTGTAATCTTAGTGAGCTGTTGGTTGTACATAGCTTCATGGGGACATTCCTCACAGAATGTGAAATGCTATTGAGCTGTGTTCTCCTTGGTCCTGAATGTAAATGCAAACAAAGAATAAACATGATTCCTGTATTTTCCGCTCATTTGTGGTTTGTTATTGATTCACTGTAGATTTTCACCAGAGGGTCATAGAATATATGTCTGCATTGACATCATATAGAGCTGAGTTGACATTGTGGCTTTGAAGAAGTCCCGTCCTCGACTGCTCAGGGATTACTGTATGAGTTCTCAGAGATGAATTTATCCCACGTCCTCTGCCACATGGCCAGCCCTCTCTCCTTCAACTGTGATGGCAGTGAGCTATATCTATGGTAGAGTCGTGGTTACTAGGACATATAACTACAACTTTGTCAAACATACTTTTCATGACTACAAATTAAGCAGTTGGTCATCTCTGAACCCAATCACCCATACGCTAGCTAGCTATGTTAACGGTCATGAGAGATGAAACACTTATTATCCAGAGCAAACAGAGGTAATACCATAAAGATACATGAAAGGTACATGAAATACTATTACATTTAAATTCTCGAAACAACTCTTGACCTCACCTTATGGAGTTGATGGCCAGCTCCTTGAGAGTGCCCAGGTTAGCCCTCAAGCCACCGATGCCCACAAACACCTCATAGAAGTCATAGGAAAGCCCAGTGGTCCCAAACAGGGACGGGTCATCAGAGCTGACCACCATGGGGTGGCCCTCAGACATCAGCACAGCTGCAGGGTGGTTCCTTAGGTCAGACACCAGCTTCAGCACCTGGTCATAGACACACAGGGATTCAGAGACGTCAACACTCATTTAACTCAATGGACTAATGACAACTGACACAGAGATATCTAGAGTTACAGTTAAGATTACTTACTTTATTGTCATCCAACTGAAATACCCTACAGTGCTGCTTTTTTATTTAACCAATGGGAATTAGTTGTACTATGATGAGTACTGACAATATGGCATTTACCTGGTTTGAGATGGGGCATACTTCCACGGCCACGTTTCTATTCCTGGAGAGCTCCTTTGCCAGTGGGTGGTGTGCCAAGGCATACCCATGCCCAATACGTGTGGTGTTGAACAGTAGGGCATCCAGAATGTTTTCATCCACTTCAGTGCCCTCGTGGTCTGCGCAAGTATGAATGCGTACACACACACACACACACATTATACTATAAGTGCATCACAATAGTGTGTACATGTATATACCGTGGATTTGTTTTTGTTAATTACACAATTGTTTTAAATCAATCATCCTATGCTTACCAGTCTCTCCTGCATGAAAGAAGTATGGCAGCGTGACTCCAAGCTCTGCAGGTAGAGATAAGGCCTCCCTGAAGAACCAGAGAGGTCTTCCCCTGTCCTCCCTGCCAACCTAAAACCACAAAAGAACAGTTTATTTTGCAATGTGTGTCGAATAGATGCAATGTAATAAATAATTATGTCAATGTGTTAAGTCATGAAATTGTTTGTGTATTTATTTTCCGTAATAAGTGGGCATAATGATTGGTTCTACCCCTCAAGAGAATTCTCACCAGGTCGAATCCTGCAACAAACTCTGGGAAATCCTTCTGCATCTGAATGGCCTCTTTTACAGCTGCTTTAACATCAGACACACTTAGAAGCCTAAGGTGCACACAAGGGCAGTGCCAATCATTCTATTGTTTCCATTGCAACAGGCAAGCACAATCAAGCACAGATAGTGCCCAAAATGATTATAAATAGTATTTGTCTGTACTGTACCTATGGACGGAAATGATGAGTCGAGCTCCCAGAAAGCCAGGGTGTTCAGCCACAAACTGTTGAGTGACTTCCTGATAAGTCCTCAGGGACCAGGCTTTATCATGGATGCTTCCATCCAGCTCATATGTCTGCAGGATGTGAAGAATAAAAACAGGCAAAACACATCACCAAAAACCCTTGGGGGGAAAAAAATCTAGGTATCTAATATAGCCTAGGTAACATGTAATTCCAGCTCACTACATTGCCCAATATACTTTTAATTAAGGCCCACAGTACTAACTCTTGATAGTCCAGTTCTTAGTTCCAGGTACATGATGTTGTCATGAAACAGCTGTTCTAAGCCCTTGTAGAGAAAGTCTTTAAACACAGGAGCGTAGGTGACCAGCCCAGCTATGGCCACGAATGCCATCTCAAACCTCTCCCACACTGCATCCTGGCTCGGGTAGGTAGTGTCTGGATCCTCAGTGAACAGAGTGAGGTTCTGCATCAAGCTGGGAAAAAAATCCAAAAAGACAATTAACTACCCTTCCATGAATAAGAAAGTTGTCTTTTTGCTACTACATGTGTTAATTCAAAGACGCCTATTTGAATTGCTTGGCTCTAATGATATAGTGGAATACCTGTAGTCAAAGTCTGTAGGATCCACCATGTTGGCTCTCAAGGTCTTCAACAGTTGCCAGTAGAGGCAGTCCCAGGTAGGGAAGGGCCGGCGACTAGAGAAGACAAACCGTACAGACCTGCCCCATGTGAAGCAGATGTAACAATGGGGCCTGTATGTGATGTTCTTCACCAGCCAATCAACACTCACCAGGGATGAGCTGTGGATGTGGAGAGCTGCCCCTGTGACCCAGTATCGAGAATGTACTAAATGCAGTTAAATTGATGGTAAACATATTTATAAGGTGAGCCTAGGTGATCCTCAGCTGCACTAGGGCAGTGGGACTGTATTACTTGTCTTACCCTTGGGCATCCTTTGCAGCAGGCTAAAGATGGGACTCTTATGGATGAGGGGCCGTGCCTTGAAGAAGTGAAAGGCAGGAGGGAACTGGGCCGCAGCCATCTCTTGTTCTTTTAGCTTGCGAAGGTGTGCGTCGAGCCGCTGTTCTGCACCTGTCAGATGCACACGACCCCCTATCTGTCTGGAGGCCTCCTGGTGCATCATCGTCTCCCTCTGACGGGGGTCAGGGGTCCCACCGCATACCGTCACACAGCACACCACAGCTGCCAACTGGAGGGTGATGGTATACCTCCCTCTAGAGGGCAAAACCACCTTGTTCTGCAGTGTCATTGGAGGTTGGAAGAACCAGCTGTGGATATCCTTCTTGGGGCCACTCATTCAACTGAATACTAGCTTTAATTGAACAATGAACAAAGAGTTTTTCAGAGATTGTAATTAAGAACACAAGGTACTACTACTGCAAACATATGCACCTAGAGAAAAGGGTGCCGACGGGTAGGGCTGCCATGCTTCAAGCTCTTAGGAAACTTAGTATTTTGCTTTTTTACGTATAATTTATTACATTATTAGCCCAGGACTTTTTTTGTGTTATTACATACAGCCGGGAAGAACTTTTGGATGTCAGAGCGGCGGTAACTCACCAGCATTACGAGTCACTTTAATAACGTTTACATATTTTGCATTACTCATCTGATATGTATATATGGTATTCTATCCTTTTCTACTGTATCTTAATCTATGCCGCTCAGACATTGCTCCTCCAAATATGTATATATTCCTTCAATTTAGATGGTGTGTATTAGATGTTACTGCACTGTTGGAGCTGGAAACACAAGTATTTCACCCGCAATAACATCTGCTATACACATGTGACAAATAAAATTGGATTTCTAAGAACAATGAAACACAGCCCTGAACAGGAATGTTGAGATAATCATACAATTTGAATCAGACAATTGAATTCAACCAAAGTTTACATTAATAAAATAAAGCATACTTACAAATGAAAAGCAACAGAAGCAAAGAATTCTACCCTTTTCCTTATTCACTTTTTCCTTCTCAAGTGTGCAAACCTTTCTCAATAAACTACCCCAGTACTATGCTATTTAGTCTGACTTGACAGGCTCACAATACCATTGTGTTATACCCACTTAGTTAATGGCTGTTGCTAGTCAGAAGACTGCAGCCCAAAAATGTAACATGTCATGAGATTCTCTGGAGGGGCCATGGATGATTCAATTTAATAAATAACAAGAGACTATAGAGCAGCTCCTTTGTCAGACAAAAAATGCATTGTATTACGATACGATAAGAGAAAAATGTGGAGGTCAAAAAAGAGCAGGCAACTGATACTATCGATTTATACTTTTTATAACATATTTTCACGATAACCTCTTCAGATGGAAATATTGACCCTTCCTTCTGTTTCATGATACAAGAGCAGACATTACATCAATAAATTAATTGGATTCAATGAGGACATAGTTGGTCTTCAATGTTTTTCCAGCATCACTTCATTTTAATTGTGATAGATGGGAGCAAATAGCTACGGGTGAGTCAATGCTCCATGCAACTTTTTATTATATTTTTTCATGAGAGGAAGATGTTATTAGCCTGAACCAATCAGACTGAAATTATTACTGTCCAGCCAATCATAATAAAGATGACTGCGGTGTGTAAACCAAGATCCCCAGGGGGAGCAGCAGATCCATTACCACTGTGCAAAAGTTGCTCCTCCTACTCACATCTGCAATGAAGTTCAACTTTTATACTGTCCCAAGATGCACAGAAATACAACAATACATGACAAAACAACAAATGGTGTCTTTTCCATTTTTAACTGTGTTTTTGGAATTCTTCTCACAGACACAGGAATGGTAACTTTCACACGACAAAAATAAATAACTCCTCTTCAAGACGATGGATGGAGACACTCAGTCCAAAAACTTGCGGTTCTGGTTCTGACCAAAGAGAGCCACTCGAATCTCAGGCATCATCTGAGCAGAAAGACAAACACTGGATTAGTGCCAAGCTGAACCTCATGAAAAACCACAGAGTAAAGGGGCCAAACTACATCTGAGAATTTGCAGTACAATCATGTGCAAAACTTCACACAGTGTATACATCTAAAGAATGATGGTTTGCCGATAGCTTTATGCGAGGATATTCACACTGTTGGTTGTTTATATAGGACAACTGTCAATGAACTAGATGTGCTAGCTGTTCATAGTGCCACTATAGTTCCTGTGAGACTGTCCCTGTGCCCTTACCTGCTGAGCCATGAGGTCCAGTCTGCTCTCTAGGGTGTTGGACACCTTGATCTTCCCATCAGCGTTGTAGATTTCAATACCTCCTGAACTGAAGGAGACATACAAACAACTTTGAATTAACTCATGAACCCTTGACTGACACCTTAGAAAGACCACAGAAGACATTTTTTTCAATGATGTGTTAATCAATCAATACTAATTCAAAGTAAAACCTATTTGAAATGAATGGGTTCACATTGAGACAAGGGACTGTCCTCTTACATGTCTGGAGACAGGAAGTTGTCCTGGTCGATGCGAACCTCAATATTGTTCTTCACTGCTGCTTTATAGACAGGAATAGTCTTCTGGATAGCCGCCTGAATAGGAATAGAACATATGAATCATTCATCAACCCGGTATAAAAGGAAATACACTTGAACAACATTGAATTGTTAGAGTGAAAAGGATCATTCTGACCTGAAGCACCTGCAGGTCCTGTTTACGACAGCGGATGGTCACTTTGGTCTCAAGAAGCTGATAGAAACCCTAATATTAAACAACAGACACATTAAAAACATTCGCTTTAAATCAAATCAAAAACTCACCGCACAACGCCTTTGACCTAAATAACATGCAGGCCTATGTACAGCATATGTATGCAGGACTGTATAACTGATAAACTATACTGAATGTAACATATGAATGTAGGCCTAAAGTAATAGTTATCTCTGTTTCTCTCAGCGTTGTCCCAGTACAGGACCTTTTTAAGTTCTGTTGGTCTTATTTTCCACGCATGTAGTTCTCCTTCAGCGGTTCTTGTTGATTCATGTTCAGTATTATGTCATGTGTTATGTTCTGTGTGGACGCCAGGAAGAGTAGCTGATGCTTTAGCAATAGCTAATGGGAATCCTAATAAAACACTAAAACTGTGTCAGTGACAAGTATTGCATTATTACAAAAAAAGGCCTCACCTGCAGAACCAGCCCGTCCATCAGTGCTGGGTACCTGGCTGGGTCCTTGGCTACGTTGGCCAGCCGTTGACGCGCCTCGCTCAACATTTCCTGAGGACACACATTGAAAGGGTTAGCCTATTATTTACATAGAATGCGGTGCTGTAGCAGAACATCATGCCTCTGGCTGTGTTTGAACAAAATAATATGCCAGCCAAGACAAATTAAACTTACTGAAATCATGTCGTCGCGAGCCTTTAACACCTTCAGACGAGCCTGGTTCATCAGGTTAGACATTTGACTGTAGAGGAAGAGAGGTAAGTAAACAAGAGGTTGTGGCACAGGACCACATCACAAGTCCAAGTAGGTGTAAGCCATAGCACATATACTGTGCTTCTTATAATGAATGAGCTGTTGAGAGATAGATAGAGAAAGAAGAGATTGAGGAAGTCTCTGAGGGAGCTGAGAGACTAGCAGCAACACTGCCTGAGCTGTAAAGAAAAAGAGTGACTAACATTTTCTTCTGCTGCTCGATCTGCTTCTCTTTCTTCTCGTAATACTCCATGATCTTCAACCTCTGTGTCTGCACCAGACGGCCCTTCTCGATGTTGAACTCCTCTTCCGCCTGCAGGGGGAGACACTTGTCACTCAGAGCATGCAATGAGGAGGCCCTGTCTTAAGGTGAACGCACCAATTTGTAAGTCGCTCTGGATAAGAGCGTCTGCTAAATGACTTAAATGTAAATGTTTATGATGGTAGGGTCATTCCTCACTATTGAGGATACATTTTAAGAAGCATTGAACCAGTAGAACAGTTAAAGGTACAACTAAAATGATTGATTTAATTTAGTAAATTCTCACTATGTCTTAGAGGAGGGATCATGCCTTCTTATTTCAGTTGAATGTGCCTATGCAAATCTTTTGAGTTTTTATTTGTTGAAAACACACAAAAATGTGTGTGTGCGCTGAACTATGCCAGTCACTTGTGAATAAGCACTGTACCTTGGCATCAATTTCCTCTGCCTTCTCATTGGCCTCCTGCTCAATGAAGGCCATCATGTGTTTGATCTATACAGTGGGAAAAAAATAGTGGGAATTAGAGATTAGTTGACAGTAAAAGACTCACCACATGCTTTCCAAGTCATATTTCATGCTGAAGAGAGTCAAGAGGCTGACTTAAAAAGCATCATTACCCTGTACATGAATTAACTTGTCTCTTTTGGTTCCACCATGTGGTGTGGAATGTGTCTGCCTGGTGTATAGCTTACGTTTCTGTTCCATAATTTTCCATGTAATGTTCATGTAACAAAACATGTTTCTAAACCATAAACTACAGAGGGAATTGTAATTATGAAGCCTCCTAATCAATTCTACTTTATATACAGTGCATGATAAGGGTTGGCGAGATAAGACAACTGGACATAGGACTCCTCAGCTGACCATGGATTTTACCATCATGTGACCATATATTGCATCTCTCCCTCACAAATACCGCACTGAGTAAATGTATTGTGCAATTAGATGTCTAAATCATACTAGACATTGTGATTGTATTTTAGTAGTATTTCAGGTTTTTTTCAATGACAACCTTGGCATGATACAATCACAATTCTGCTCCTTACAAATATACAGTTGCCATAATTTATGATAAGAAAGAAAAAAGGCCTAAATTGAGCAGCAGATGGATAGACGGGTGAAGGTTAAAAGGCTGTAATTGCAATGTACCTGCTTCTGAACGTCGGCATCGCTGAGCGCCATGGTTGCAGCAGTCTAGGATCTTGTTTCCTTGAAAATATAAACACCGTCATTTCAATACAATACATTCAACATGCTTTAAAATATTGTACATCCTTTAGTGCGATGTATCAATTAATTACCAGAGAAATACAGCCAGGAATGTATGAATTAACCGTTGTAGTCGTGACTAAAGATGTCTACACTTGATCATCTGATTTTCAACGTCACATGATGTTTACTTCCGGTCTCACCCACCATTAAAATGTGTGACGACGGGTACTGTATGCTACGTTGGGTTAGGGGGATATATTATATATTTACAAAAACGAGTGAGTGCAGTGGATACATTTGTAAAATATATAATAAACAGTGTTGGAAAAGGTACACAATTGTCATACTTGAGTAAAAGTAAAGATACCTTAATAGAAAATTACTCAAGAAAAAGTGAGTCACCCAGTAAAATACTACTTGAGTAAAAGTAGACGCCATCATTTTCTTTTACACTCCGACACCACCATAATTTACAAATAAAGCATTTGTGTATGTTTAGCGAGTCTGCCAGATCAGAGGCAGTCGGGATGACCAGGGA
Organism: Oncorhynchus nerka; assembly: GCF_034236695.1. Classification (NCBI taxonomy): domain Eukaryota; kingdom Metazoa; phylum Chordata; class Actinopteri; order Salmoniformes; family Salmonidae; genus Oncorhynchus; species Oncorhynchus nerka. The sequence goes on along the minus strand of NC_088403.1, from coordinate 26,713,921 downwards.
GACTATCTTGATAAGTGCCTGAATTTTCCTGAAGTTTCCTGTCCTGCTAAGCATTCAAAATGTAATAAGTACATTTGGGTCTTAGGGAAAATTTATGGAGTAAAAAGTTACATTATTTTCTTCATGAATGTAGTGAAGTAAAAGTAGTCAAAAATATAAATAGTAAAGTACAGATACCCCAAAAAATGTCTAAATTATACTTTAAAGTAAGTATTCAACCCCTTTGTTTTGTAAGGCTAAATAAATTGAGGAGTAAACATTTGCTTAACAAGTTACATAATACATTGCATGGACTCACTCTGTGTGCAATAATAGTGTTTAACATGATTTTTGAATGACTACCTAATCTCTATATCCCACACATACAGTTATCTGTAATGTCCCTCAGCCGAGCAGTGAATTTCAAACACAGATTCCACAAATACCAGGGAGGTTTTCCAATGCCTCGCACAGAAGGGCACCTATTGGTAGATTGGTATTTAAAAAACAGACATTTAATATCTATTTGAGCAAAGTGAAGTTGTTATTTAAACTTTGGATGGTGTATCATTACACCCAGTCACTACAAAGATACAGGCGTCCTTCCTAACTCAGTTGCCGGAGAGGAAGGAAACCGCTCAGGGATTTCACCACAAGGCCAATGGTGACTTTAAAACTGTTAAGAGTTTAATGGCTATGATAGGAGAAAACTGTAGATGGATCAACATTGTAGTTTCTAACACAGTACTAACCTCAATGACAGAGTGAAAAGAAGGAAACATGTATAGAATACAAATATTCTATATATAATATATATAAAACATTGCATCCTGTTTGCAATAAGGCACTCAAGTAAAACTGCAAAGAATGTGGCAAAGAAAATAACATTATGTCCTGAATACAAAGCTTTATGTTACGGGCAAATCCAACACAACACATCCCTAAATACTATTCATATTTTCAAGCATGGTGGTGGCTGCATCATGTTATGGTATGCCTGTCATCAGCAAGGACTCGGGAGCTTTTTAGGATAAAACAAAAACAAAATAGAGCTAAGCACAGGTTTAAAAAAAAACTAAAAAAACACAAGGCCAAATATACACTGGAGTTGCTAGTTTTGACTTAAATCGGTGTAATATTCGTCGTTAAGGGTAGACCAAGGCGCAGCGTGATTTGGGTTCATCATATTTATTTAAAATGTGAACCAGAAAAAAAACAATAAACGATACAACGAACAAAAAGCTTTGTCGTGCAAAATACATGCAACCAAACAAAGACAAGATCCCACATTTGAAGGTGGGAAAAAGGGCTGCCTAAGTATAATCCCCAATCAGAGACAACGATAGACAGCTGCCTCTGATTGGGAACCATAGTAGGCCAACAAAGAAAAAGAAAACATAGATATACAAAAACTAGAGTACCCACCCTAGTCACACCCTGACCTAACCAAAATATAGAGAATAAACAGAGATCTCTAAGGTCAGGGCATGACAGTACCCCCCCGCCCCCTCGGCACGTAGCCCCCGCTCCCTACGCTGATCCTCCCGCTTCTGTGGAACCTGACCGTGGATCGTGTGAATCGTTGCCGGAGGAACCAGACCCTGGACCACCGCTGGAGGCTCCGGACTGCAGATTGTCACAGGATGCTCTAGACTGGGAACCCCCTGTTGGAGGCTCTGGACTGCAGACCGTCGCTGGAGACTCCGGATTGCAGACCATCGTTGGAGACTCCGGACCGACGCTGGAGACTCTGGACTGGGGACCGTCGCTGCAATCTCCGGACTGTTGACCGTCGCTGCAGGCTCCTTGCCATGGATCATCACTACAGGCTCCGGGCCATGGATCATCACTGGAAGTTTCGTGCCATGGATCATCACTGGAGGCTCCGGGCCATGGATCATCACTGGAGGCTCCGGGCCATGGATCATCACTGGAGGCTCCGGGCCATGGATCATGATGCAGACCATGGTGCTGCAGACCATATATGGGCCTTGCCAGTAGATGACACTAGAGGGTTAGAGGAATTCCATAAAAATAGCACAGAGTTTCTATTCTGGTTCTGACTCAGTCTGCATTCTTTCCTTCGACAGCACAGTGAATGACTGTCTGCCATCTGGAAGTGTGTCAGAAAACTTTGGCCAACTGCCTGTGACAGCACTAACCTCTGCCTCCTCTGTACTGTTAATTCTTATGTCACTCAGAGGTTTTTTACTGACTTACAGCTAGTTATGTCTGCCCAGTGCAAGACAGTAGGCATAATAGAAGGCAGAGCTATTTTACCAAGCTGGCACAATGATGAAGTATTCAATCACTTTGCATGCTGCAATTCTATAGCAGCCTCTTACAAATGGAATATATTTATTTTTCCCTCCATAAAACATGCATGGCTACATTGTAGCCAACTGTTACGTCATAGTCTGGGTACTGGACAGGGGATGAAGAAAGAGAGAGACTGGAAGAGTGAGATAGAGATAGAGAGAGAGGGAGGGAGGGAGGGGGGCTCCTGTGTTCTGTGGAGCAGCTGGTAGTCCATTGCTAACTACAGCGTGTATGTCACCCTCTCTGTCGCTGTGTCCTCAGCCCTGACTTTCTGTCCGAGTGCACGTCTCTTACTCTATTTCAACATCTCTCTCTCGCCTACGACTTTCAACACTTTACAGAGAGGAGCCAGGTAAGAAAGACACTTATTTTACTCTGATCTTAATTAATGGAATGCAAGGCCGCATCACAGGATATCTTGTTGTTGTTTCAGGGCAGGGCTCTCCAACCCTGTTCTTTGAAAGCTACCATCCTGTAGGTTTTTATTCCAACCCTGATCGAGCGCACCTCAATCGAATAATTCGCTGGTTGATATGATGAATCAAGTTAGTTACAACTTGGGTTGGAGCGAAAAATCTACAGGAGGGTACCTCTCTCGGAACAGGGTTGGAGAGCCCAGTTTTAAGGGAATTGTGGTGTGTGGGTGTATAGTACTGTAGTTGTATTAGTAGTACATAATAGTACACACATGTAGTAGTAATATATGTAGTTGAGGGGAGAGGGCCTTGTCAAAGCCCTGCTTTGTTAAACCAATATAGAAGGCGTCTATATCAGCCATCATGGAGCTCTTTGATGTTATGAAGGGCACAACTCCAAGAGGTTTTAACCTTGTGTACCACCTGTCAACATAAAGAAGTCTGTTTCTCCGGGTGTTGTTTGGTGGTTGTCATTAGTTACTAATTAAATCAACAGGGACAGGATTATGTCCGAAGTCTTGTGTCCAGCTAACCTGTCATTGACATCGGAAAAAACTAGCCTTATGTGCAGTCTATCCTCACGTGTGTGTGTCTGTGTCCGTACGTCCCTGTGTGTATGTTTGTGTGTGCATGTGCGTGTGTGTGTCTGTTGTCATGTGTCTGTTGCTAGAAATCCAATCGGATAAGATCATCAGATGGTTCACGAAGGGCTGAGAATGTGTGGTTTCCTCTGTCTGACATTCAAACTGACCTTTTATCTCTGGGGCTCTGATATCATGACCATGAGTCTCTGACATCACTACCATGGGTATCTGATACTATTGGGAAGAGAACAAACCTGGATTCAAAATCATTTCAAATACATTATCTGGGTTTGATTGAACTTGCCTGGCACAATGGATACAATAGAATAGTCACAAAAGAAGTGCAAACCCCATCTATCTGGCACTCCAGACAGACTAGGCCAAACACTAAATGTATCTGAAAGATTTCAAATAGTAATTGAACCCAGGTCTGGAAAGGAGTTGGACTCCACATTATAGGGATTTGTTTTAATTAAACTCTGTGGGGGTTAAAAGCCATTGTCAGGGGGTGGCTCATTGGGAAACCTATAACTAAAAGAGGGTAATAAGTGACGGAGTCTTGTTGGACAGACTAAGCTATTAATATGCTTTAGAACAGGTACTGTACAGTACCATTCCACATAAACAAGTTTGTGGATATCTGCCTATAAGCCTGCTCTGTGCCTTGCAGGGAGAGCGTGATCACCATGTCACTGCTTCCCCTTGTGCCAAAATGCCTAGTAACATACACCTGGCAGGCCTCGATGTTAGAGAGAGGGCAGCTTTCTCGGCATGCTGCACTGGTCACATGACAGCTGGTTAGTCACTGCATTTGTCACATGCTGAAGGTTATGTGACTTCTATTCCATGGCTCACTCTTCCAAGCTAAACAGTTTGGGAATGATGGGAAACAGGGTAGGTTTGTAAGAAATTAGTGGCTACTTGGAAACGTGACTTTAGACTGATGATAATTTGTTTTGCCTGTAATGACAGTGACATGAGTTCCAGATGTGTGGAGGCTGGTGCCATCAGTGATGATTTTCATAAAATCACTCTTGACTTCTTGTTGGGTGCACTGCAAACACTAGGTCCAATGTATAGATATTCTAGGTATTTAAAATGATTCCCCCACCCAAACAGCTTGCACTCAGCTTTAGCCGACAGATATTTAATCCACGGTCTCTGCTGATGTGCCTCTCAGAGACAGTCCATCTCAGGACAAACACACAATGCGTTCTGTAACTGTACAGAGGAACACAAGTAGCACGGCACAAGTGCATGAGCTGTTTGATCATTCAATATTGATCAAATCAGGAAATATTTATCGTAAACATGGATAAAGGTGACCGATATAAATGTCCTCTGTCTCTGTGGTTCTATGCTTATTCATTATGTAATAAATGGCTCTGACTTGATCTCAGTGTTTTGACTCTGTGCCTGGGATGAGATTACACGCATGCACAATGATTAATCAGGGTCACTCAATGATGGACAGATGCATTCCATCTCAATATACAAGGAATGAACAAATACATACAGTGACATTTGAATAGAAAAGATGGACTGAAAGACAAGGGTACAATGAGAGGATCAAGAGTGCTGCCACAATCTAAAATCGATTTAAAAAACATTCTACACACAATACCCCATAATGACAAATACGTTATTTACGTAAGTATTCAGACCCTTTGCTACGAGACCTGATTTTTGAGTTCAGGTGCATCTTGTTTCCATTGATCATCCTTGAGATGTTTCTACAGCTTGTTTGGAGTCCACCTGTGGTAAATACAATTGATTGGACATGTTTTGGAAATGCATACACCTGTCTATATAAAGTCCCACAGTTGACAGTGCATGTCAGAGCAAAAACCAAGCCATGAGGTCGAAGGAATTGTCCGTAGAGCTCCGAGACAGGATTGTGTCGAGGCACAGATCTGGGGAAGGGTACCAAAAAAATTCTGCAGCATTGAAGGTCACCAAGAACACAGTGGCCTCCATCATTCTTAAATGGAAGAAGTTTGGAATCAGCAAGACTCTTCCGAGAGCTGGCTGACATTCCAAACTGAGCAATCGGGGGAGAAGGGCCTTGGTCAGGGAGGTGACCAAGGACCCCAAAGGGCAGAGCTCTAGAGTTCCTCTGTAGAGATGGGAGAACCTTCCAGAAGGATAACCATCTCTGCAGTACTCCACCAATCAGGCCTTTATCGTAGAGTGGCCAGACGGAAGCCACTCCTCAATAAAAGGCACATGATAGCCTGCTTGGAGTTTGCAAAAATGCACCTAAAGACTCTCAGACCACGAGAAACAAGATTCTCTGGACTGATGAAACCAAGATTGAACTCTTTTGCCTGAATGCCAAGAGTCACGTCTGAAGGAAACCTGGCACCGTCCCGAAGGTGAAACATATTGGTGGCAGAATCATGCTGTGGGGATGTTTTTCAGCGGCAGGGACTGGGAGACTATCCAGGGTCGAGGCAAAGATGAACGGAGCAAAGTACAGAGAGATCCTTGATGAAAACCTGCTCCAGAGCGGGCAGGACCTCAGACTGGGGCAAACGTTCACCTTCCAACAGGACAACAACACTAAGCACACAGCCAAGACAACGCAGGAGTGGCTTCGGTACAAGTCCCTGAATGTCCTTACAGTGCCTTGTAAAAGTATTCACTATTTTATTGCATTGAAACCTGTAATTTAAACAGATTTTTATTTGGATTTCATGTAATGGACATACACAAAATAGTCTAAATTGGTGAAGTAAAATTTTAAAAAATGTAAAATTAAAAACAACGGAAAAGTGGTGTGTGCATATGTATTCACCCCCTTTGCTATGAAGCCTCTAAATAAGATCTGGTTCAACCAGTTACCTTCAGAAGTCACATAATTAATTAAATGAAGTCCACCTGTGTGCAAGCTAAGTGTCACATGATCTGTCACATGATCTCAGTATATATACACCTGTTCTGAAAGGCCCCAGAGTCTGCAACGCCACTAAGCAAGGGTCACCACCAAACAAGTGGCACTATGAAGACCAAGGAGCTCTCCAAACAGGTCAGGGACAAAGTTGTGGAGAAGTACAGATCAGGGTTGGGTATTAAAAATATCTGAAACTTTGAACATCCCACAATTTTTTAATAATCCATTATTAAAAAATTGAAAGAATATGGCACCACAACAAACCTTCCAAGAGAGGGCCACCCACCAAAACCCACGGGCCAGGCAAGGAGGGCATTAATCAGAGAGGCAACAAAGAGACCAAAGATAACCCTGAAGAAGCTGCAAAGCTCCACAGCAGAGATTGGAGTATCTGTCCATTGGACCACTTTAAGCTGTACACTCCACAGAGCTGGGCTTTACGCAAGAGTGGCAAGAAAAAAGCCATTGCTTAAAGAAAAAAACAAGAAAATATGTTTGGTGTTCACCAAAAGTCATGTGGGAGACTCCCCAAACATATGAAAGAAGGTACTCTGGTCAGATGAGACTAAAATGTAGCTTTTTGGTCATCAAGGAAAATGCTATGTCTGGTGCAAACCCAACACCTCTCATCACCTCTCATCACCCCGAGAACACCATCCCCACAGTGAAGCATGGTGGTGGCAGCATCATGCTGTGGGGATGTTTTTCATCGGCAGGGACTGGGAAACTGGTCAGAATTGAAGGAATGATGGATGGCGCTAAATACAGGGAAATTCTTGAGGGAAACCTGTTTCATTCTTCCAGAGATTTGAGACTGGGGCGAAGCTTCACCTTCCAGCAAGACAATGACCCTAAGCATACTGCTAAAGCAACACTCGAGTGGTTTAAGGGGAAACATTTAAATGTCTTGGAATGGCCTAGTAAAAGCCCAGACCTCAATCCAATTGAGAATCTGTGGTATGACTTAAAGATTGCAGTACACCAGCGGAACCCATACAACTTGAAGGAGCTGGAGCAGTTTTGCCTTGAAGAATGGGCAAAAATAGAGTTTATAGAGACATACCCCAAGAGACTTGCAACTGTAATTGCTGCAAAAGGTGGCTCAACAAAGTATTGACTTTGGGGGGGGTGAATAGTTATGCACGCTCAAGTTTTCCATTTTTTAATTATTTCTTGTTTGTTTCACAATAAAAAATATTTTGCATCTTCAAAGTGGTAGGCATGTTGTGTAAATCAAATGATACAAACCCCTCAAAATCAATTTTAATTCCAGGTTGTAAGGCAACAAAATAGGAAAAATGCCAAGGGAAGTGAATACTTTCGCAAGCCCCTGTAAGTGGCCGAACTAAAGCATGGACTTAAACCAGATCAAACATCTTTGGAGAGGCCTGAAAATAGCTGCCCAGCGACACTCCCCATCCAATCTGACAGAGCTTGAGAGGCTGTAATTGCTGCCAAAGGTGCTTCAACAAAGTACTGAGTAAAGGGTCTGAATACTTATGTAAATGAGATATTTAATTTTAAAAATATATAAATTAGCAAACATTTCTAAAAAGCTGTTTTTGCTTATTATGGGGTTTTGTGTGTAGATTGATGAGGGGGAAAAACAATTTAGAAATAGATTTTAACATTACAACATGTTGAAAAAGTCAAGGGGTCTGAATACTTTTCGAATGGACTGTATTTTTCTAATTGTAACGTTTTGCGCAAGTGCAATGTCCTCTGGCTGAAATGGAAATGCATATATAGGGCTTATACATAGTCAGACATGTGAGGGCCAGGCTATATATAGAAAAGAATGCTGCAACACGGAGCAGAGGGTGCTACTTTTTCCACACAGAACTTGATCAGTCCACGTCACTGAAGGACATCTTCTAATATATTGGTTAACCTTTTCCAGGGACCACAGCTATGAGATAGCCTAGTCCCAGAACGGTGTGTGCTCTTGCCAACTCTATTGCTGCCATTTTCAAGCCAAACAATTCCATAAGCAGTTGGCAAGAGATCAGAAACAGACGCTATGAGATACTGTGTCATAAAAACACACAATCATTCTAGCAACTATTAAGTAGTTATAAAGGTTTTATATTCAACTCAATATAGTTGATTAATTTATTGTTGATTTTAGGAATTTAATTTATTTTCTGAACAATATTATCCTATATGTTTTCATGTTAATGGTTGGTTGTCTGTTGTGTCTCTCTAGTGACCAGGTTTCAGACTGGAGGGCAAGGTCCCAGCAGTGTCCAGAGGGGGGGACAGTGGTGAGGTCAGTTCCCTGTCTGGAGAGCAGAAGCCTGATTGGCTGGGCCCCGCCACGTTACAGCTGAGCCAGGGAGACAGTGGCGGGTCTGGCCCCTGGCAGACAGAGAGCAGCCTGGCTGAGTCCTGGTCCACCGTGGGAGACATGATGGACCCCGAGGACACCAAGAGCCTGGACAGCAGCGACGGAGTGGTCCACCTAGCTGAGGAGCGCAGCGAGAACCACTCCTCCATCTCCGACATGGTCCATCTAGAGCGGGAGGAGAAGATACTTGCGGAGGAGGAGGAGGACGGGAGCCTGGGGGAAGAGGAGGAGCTGCAGGCCTGTGTGATGAGTGTGTTTGGGGGAGGAGGAGACATGTCTGAGTTCAGGGAAGAGGAGCTGGATACCCAGGAATTATTACCTTCATCTGAGGTGTCAGTTGACCACCAAGAGACTATGGATTTAATGATGTCTGTGGCTGAGGAGCTATTTGTCCAGGAGGAGCCTGTTGAATTATCCCACGCCACCACTGCCTCTATGCCCATGCCAGTTTGGAAGCTAGAGCCCCCCTCTGCCTCCTCTACTCCTGTCCCCTCAATACCTACACTAGCTGAGTTACATTCAGAGCTCCAATACTCTATGCAGGAGCAGCTCCACCCTCCCCCGGTCCTAGGACCAGGAGCACCACAGCCACCAGACCAGAGCCAAACTAACAGCCAACCAGAGTCCTTGGCCTCGCTCCACACTGCCCAGGAGACACAGGAAATCCCACCAGTGACACAGGAGGTTCCACCAGAAAAGACAGAGGCTGAGCTTGCTACATCGCTCCATGCCACTGAGCTACCTGTGCTGCTGTGTGGGGGCGCTGCAATGGTGGCTATTGTGGGAGTATTAGCTTATGGGGCTGTGGCTTACTGCAGAAAGTAGCAAACCCCTATCCTGTGAGCCCCAGCAGCCATATAACCCAGGTCTTTTAAAATCTACTCTAAACTATTCCACCAAGTACATACTGGATTTTACACAATGCGTTTCTTTGCATCTAAGTAGTATTATAAAGGTTGGTTACATTTTTTATCTATTTCCTGTGCTACCTCAGTCCACGTAAGAGCTCAGGAGATTTGTAGGAGCAAGAATATTTGTTTCTCTGTAAATTCACAGGAAATTACACTTTTAAAATATCTTAAAAATCAGATCTTTGTTTGTTGTTTATTTTTTGTCCCTGTCAATGCATTATAAAATAACACACACGCATGCACGCCCAAGCACACACACACACACTAATTATGACTATAGTTGAGCCACTTCAAGGGGTATTGTATAATGGCTTGTTCTGTGTCACTGTGGGCAAACTCAGTGACTATGTTAGTTTTTGATCAAATGTATTAGTGGATATTAATCTGTATAGTGACTCAGCTGCAAAGCTGCAAAGGGCCAAAGTTTATATAGCAGGTGTGGATATCTGGAGTTACAGTAACCACACAGCACTGCCCCCTGTTGCTCAGTTTTCTGTAATACAGAACAACAACTACTATTTGTCTACAAACCCTAGAGATTGATTTCCTGTTCAACATGGCAAATAAATAGAGGTCTTCTGCAAGCCCTAAAGGATTGAATGCACTCAGATTGTGCTCTGTGCTCCAATATTTTCCCACATTGGCTGCTGTGGGGGAAATAGATTTGATAAGAAAAGGTCCCTTTGACATTTTTATTCCTTGTGAAAGACACACTGGTTACTCAGCAAACATTCCCAACCTTAATTCTCGCTCTGTTATAAACAATTATAAATGTTAATGTTACTTTCTATGAAGTACATACATAAACCATTTTTTTCTTTGAACTGAAGGATTGACTAAATTAGATGTATTATTATAATTTTCTGACATGGTGTGATGTCAGTCTTTACTACTTCCTAGTGGCCATGTGTGGAACAGTAATAAAATTTTTAAAAAGAAATAAAAAAAATATGTGGAACAGTTTTTTCCTGTTGTGGATATATTTTTATTTTTTATTTTATATAACCTTTATTTAACTAGGCAGGAGAAGTCAGGATATAATTACAAGTGACTCATATTCACAAGTCCATGACCATGAATTCACTGGCTAAAACTTCAAATGGAAAAAGTATAAATTAAGTTATTCATTCTGTATTATTTCATTTGAAATTATATCTAAAACAATCTCAGAGATATACATCACATTTAATTATTTAATATTTTAATAGGAACCAGTGGCATCTACAATTACTTTGATATAGTGAGAAAAAAATACATTCTTGCAGAACAAAAATTAAACAAAATCACAAAAACAAAAGAAACTCAACATGCAACATCCACATCCATAACTCAGACCATAACATGATCTCACTGATATAGTTTTACAATGCTGTGGCCTCACAAACTTTATTCCACTGATCTAATCTGTGTCAGTGCCTTTGGTACTTCTTGATTTTCATTGAGTGGCAGTAAATAAAGAAGTTGAATCGGTGTCGACCGTGTTGCGGTTACACTGCCCTTCCCTCATTGGTGTTGATATAAACAGACCTTTTCAATAGAGCCTGCAGAGAAGGGGAAGAAAAATGCTTCTTTGTTTGAAGAGATAAAGCAGCCCGCACGGCTGCTTTATGGGTAAATGTAAACACCTTGGCACAGACACGCACTCATACACACTCACGCACGCACAGACCGCTCTGAGGTAAATATGTCAACCTCAATCTTCCTGCTATGGGTTAATTGTTATAACTATAGCCGTGATGTTGTAATCAAAACATGTACTTGATCACAATCTATACAAATACATTTAGTAAATAGAGGGAGTCAACAGGGCCTGCATTATTGGTTGCATGGTTGTTGTTTTTGATTTATAGTTTACTTTTGACAGAAGTTTGACCATGTTAATGTGTGCAATGGAAAGAAAGCTAGAGGGGGAGAACGTTTAGGTACTGTGGTTTCTAGCGTTCAAACAATACGAGTCACCTAGAGGAAACCCCACACAAGCACATCTATACACACGCACACACATGCACCCATCACACACACACAGTATGCAGTAAGTTCAAATGTATTTTCAATTCCAAAACTGTCTAGTTATATAAATGTATGGTCTAGTTCAGTGAGTGTAGACAGCGGTTTTACAGTATATGCCATAGTGTAGGCTAGGGATACGGATAGATCAAATCTGTGCATCTTTGTTGCACTGTGTCCATAATCTTTTAATCTACCCATCCAGGCAAGATATGCGCTGTATTCACACTCAGCGAACCTGAAAGGGGAACTTCAGGAGTCAGTCCGTTGATATTTAAAACGTGTCGGCAGCTTCTAATAAATGAACTTCTCAAAAATCCCTTGTTTATTTGGAGAGGGAGGAGTTGGGATTTGCGGACAAGACAAATACATATACTTGAACTATGAATCATTAACGACAGCTTTTATGACTCAGGTCAAAAATCTGACCCCTAATGCATAGGTCAGTTCCAGTTAAGCAACACATATCTATTTATTAAAATGTGTGATATCTGTACAACATATGGTTGCAACAGTGACCAGACGGTGTGGCTCACATTGATTTACTGAAATATTTCATAATTACGTTAATCATCTCAAAAAGGTTAAATTTATGTAATCGACTCACAGCAAGTTATAGTTACGGTACTTGTGTATTGTCATCACCTAGTTTGTTTAATGCTTTCAAGTATCGAGTGTGAAAATGAAATCAACAAATGCTGTTAACAATATAGAAACTGCAATGTGTACATTAGCAATCCCTAGTGGTTCAGAAGGTGCAATCAAGTTACACAAGGTTTTAACAGGTGCAGATGATTCCATCATTAGAATTAGGGAAGTATGGTTTTTAATCATCTACTTTTCAGTCTCCTGCTGAAATCAACACTCATCATGCACACCTTATTGTGTTTTTCTTAGGCATACAGTAATATCCATTACAAGTCAGGATAAATCAGCAACATTGTATCAATTCTAAAACCAACAGATTGCTAATCTACTGAAATACAGATCAACTATTTACCAGACATGATGCAACACTTTTCACTACTTTCACTACTTCACTACACCATCTCCAGTGTGTCCATAATAACTTACTATCAAAAAATGCTAAATGGGCTAAAGGCTACATGGAGCTTATACTCAGGCTTTAGAATGGAAAACTAATAGGGTTTTTATCACTTGATGTCAACGACTGCAGTTTGGTTACAGATACAGTGCCTATAGAAAATCTACACCCCCTTGGATTTTCTTCACATTTGAATATATTACAAAGTGGGACAAAAATGTATTTAATTGTACTTTTTTTGTCAATGATCTACACAACACAACATTTAAAAAAATGAAAAAATGAAAATGAATGAAAACACTAATATAGCTTGATTAGATAAGTATTCACCCCCCCCCCCCCCCCCCCCCCCCGGGTCAATACATGACACACCTCTGGCAGCGATTACATAAGAGCTTTGCACATCTGGATTGTGCAATATTCACCTATTATTCTTTTCAAAATTCTTCAAGCTCTGTCAAGGTATTGGGGATCATGGCTAGACAGCAATTTTAAAGTCTTGCCATAGGTTTTCAAGCAGATTTAAGTCAAAACATTCACTGTCTTCTTGGTAAGCAACTTCAGTGTAGATTTGACTTTGCGTTATTGGTTATTGTCCATCTGAAAGGTGAATTCCTCTCCCAGTGTCTGGTGGAAAGCAGATGAGGCAGGTTTTCCTCTGGGATTTTGCCTGTGCTTAGCTCCATCCAGTTTGTTTTCATCCTGAAAAACATCCCATTTTTTGCTGATGTCAAGCATACCCATACCATGATGCAGACACCACCATGCTTGAAAATAAGGAGGCAGTTACTCAGTGATGTGTTGTGTTGGATTTCCATCAAACATAAGGCTTTGCATTTAGGCCAAAAGTGTATTTTTTAAAAACTTTAGTGAATACAGGATGCATATTCTGTATATTTTTATTCTTCTTTTCACTCTGCCGTTTAGGTAATTATTCTGGAGTCACTACAATGTTTGTAAGGGTTGCGGAACTGGTGCCAGTGAAGTCAGACGCAGGAGAGCAGAAATAGGTAATAGCCGGAGCAGTTTAATTTAAAAAACCAACGGCAATAAAAAAATAACCTACATGGGTACAAAACCTGACGCTCACCAGTAACATAGTGCACAAGCACTTACATACAAACAATTCCACACAAGGACATGTGGGGAACAGAGGGTTAAATACACAACACTTAATGAGGGAAATGGAAACCAGGTGTATAGGAAAACAAGACAAAACAAATGGAAAATGAAAAGTGGATCGACGATGGCTAGAAGACCAGTGACGCTGACCGCCGAACACCGCCCGAACAAGGAGAGGAAACGACTTCAGTGGAAGTCGTGACAATGTTGTTCATCCTGTTTTCTCCCATCACAGCCATTGAACTCTGTAGCTGTTTTAAAAATCATCAATGGCCTCGTGGTGACATCCCTAAGCAGTTTCCTTCCTGTCCTGCAGCTCAGTTCAGAAGGACGACTGCATCTTTGATGTGTATAGGTGATTTAATACATCATCCACAACATAATTATTAACTTGACCATGCTTAAAGATATATTACATTTTTGATTTGTTATTGTTACCCAAAAATCAACCACTATTATTTCCCATAGAGTGAGCCCATGTAACTTATTATGTGATTTGTTAAGCCAAATTTGACATCTGAATTAATTTAGGCTTGCCTAAACAAAGGAGGTGAAAACTTACGTAAAGACTATATTTTAGTTATTACATTTTTATTAATTTGTAAAAATGTGTAGAATTTTCTTTTCACTTTGACATTGTGGAGTATTTTGCCTAGATCAATGACAACCCCACTTTGTAACGCATCAAAATGTGGGGAAAAAAGCTTAAGGGGGTGTAGACATTCTATAGGCTCTGTAAGTGTTAGACACGTCAGACAATACACTTAAAACCCTGTAAAACAATATAATGGAAATTATATAGACATTTCCCTCAGCAGTTCAAAGGTCTGAGATTTCAATTTACAGTAAAGTCTATATTTACTGAAGAGCATTTATGGTAAGATAATATGCATGTTTATAAATATCTACCCAAAAATGCTAATTAGAATGCTATTGAAGGATATTCCTGGATAAATGAAGTCATAAGAGAGGTTATTATTAATCATGTGATCTGATCTAGTAACAGTGTGAAAGAGTGATTGTGGGAGGTGTATCTGATCTGCTCTTCCAAAAAGAGAAGTATTGCCAACCACGAATTGACGTTGACACATTTAAATCGACCAATCTCTTTTCTGACACTTCGTTTTAGCCGAAAGGTGAATATTGCGGGCTTACACCACTATATATACACCTGCACAAGTACATCCATCTCACACAGACAGTGGTCAGACACTGCTTGCCTTGTCTGAAGTTCACGCTCAAACATACAAAATGGTGAGTCATGACAGATTGAAGATCAATTTAGTTTTTATTTTAAATACATTTCATGTTGTTCTAGAATAAGGCATTTATTCCTATTCATTCTGTAGCTTAACTTGTCTCCTAATTACGACATTGTAGTTGATAGCACGTAATTGATGTTTTCCTAGATCTCCCTGGATAATGACATCAACCAGCACTTCCAGGATGCAATTGATGTGATTCAACGGCACTCTGACGATCCGTATTGTGATACAGGTAAACTTACACTTCAACACTCATGCCAGAAAACCAGATTTAAATCTGAACGCTAACAATCACCATCATTATTGTACAGACATTATTGTTTATACTTTCTTTGTATTGAGCATGCCTGAAAAATGATTCAATACATTTTAGTCTCATTGGTTCTGGCAGTGAAGACTTTATTGAATTACTATATTTTTCTCCCTCTACTTAGAGTATAAGTACTTTGAGCCTCCAACGCGATCGAGCATAATGTGCTGCTACCCCATCACCCACCCTTCTGATGTGCCAGGTCCATATGACTGGAATGAGCAGACGGTGAGTGTACAGAACAAGTGGTTGTATTTGACCAGTATAGTACTATTGACTGACTTCTCCAAGTTTGCACAACTGTGATGTAAGGTTACAGTACATGCATGTGTCATGTCTCATGTGAATGTGACTGACCTGACCCCTTTGTCTCTCCTCGTCCTGCCAGTCATGGCCTCATGTTGTTCCTTACGACTCACTGGGTCCATCTATAACTGTGGAGTACCCCCAGTTCTACTCCATCGCACCGCCACCGAAGAACGGCAAAGGTGAGCAGTGTTTGGCCACCAGTGATGAGTGATGACAATGTCTGTAAGAGATGTGAGAGAGTACAACTACACACGCTAGAATTGAACATGTTTCTAATACTTTAGTATTCTATTGCTTCAGATTTTTGATTGCCAAGTATCAAATTGACATCATTACAACTGAATCTCTGCCTGTTTATGATTTCATTATAGTCAACCTTTTGATCTCATCAGGTCGTAAGAAGCTGCGTCTTTATGAGTACCTGCATGAGGCTCTGGGCGATCCCAACATGGCTGACTCCATCCAGTGGACGGACCGTGGCAGCAGCACCTTCCACTTCATCTCCAAGAACAAAGAGAAGTTGGCCGAGTGCTGGGGCAAGCGCAAGGGCAACCGCAAGACCATGACCTATCAGAAGATGGCACGGGCGCTGCGCAACTACAGCCGAACGGGCGAGATCGTAAAGGTGCGCCGCAAACTCACCTACCAGTTCAACCCGTCGATCATCCAGAGGCTTGGGGGCATCAGTCACGTCATTCCCCCTGCCGGCCACCCCGAGGCTGGCCACCCTGGGCGGGAGGTGCTCCTCCACCAGCAGCATGCCCCAGCTGAACAGGCTTACTATGGCTCTGCTGCTGCACCTGACTGGCACAGCTGGTATGAACATTACTCCCTCCAGGGAGACTGTGATCTTGCCACAAGCTTCACTTCATCCACAGTCACCAAGGTATGAACTCAGGTAATGTCACTGTGGGAAAATAACAGAGGTTAAAAGCTGCTTTAGCTAGCTGTCAATTCATACTGCTACTCCTGCATACTTCTGAGGGGACCTACAACTGGGCCTTGTTATGCAGCCATTGTGTTATGGGGGTCAGGAAACGTAACAGTCATGGTAAAGAAAATTAAAAAATGTTTACTCTCCGTTAAGTCAGCACCTTTTGCCGTTTAAAAAAATGTAATGACCATTGATCAGGTATTGTGGATCATTGAATATGTAAATAATGAAAATATATTCACTTTTTTTTTAACCTATGAGAACTGTGAACCAGTTATAAGCCTTCGGTGTGGGTACTGTACATGTAAAGGGAAAGAATTACAATATTGGTTTCAAATACGAACATGTATTACTGCATGTCATTTTGTAAATAATTAATTGAAATCCTTTGTATCTCACACACATTGATGTATTTTAATAAATCACTTTTGTATCGTTTGTATTTGTACTGTGTATACGGTTTTATTTTAGGCAATGAATTATTCAACACTGCATCAACACTGACTTCATAACTGACTTCATAACCGTGCCATTCTTGCTCATGAGTTCCAACAAGTGTCCCATCCTTGTTGTGTCCGAGGAAAAAAAGAGGGGAAAAGAAAGAGAAAACCATGAACTTTGTTGAATGAGCCAAACATGTCTGCTTGTGCAACGGCAATAACAACACTGTCTACCCCTCACTCACAATTCCCCATCAATCCACACTCTGTAAGACACGAACACAAGGTGTATCGCTATCCCAAAAGGCAAACCATTGTGATAAGTGCTGTTTTCCTGTCAAGAGAGCCCATGGCTGCTCTTATCTTGCCCAGCGGTGAGGATGTGGTCTGTCCTGGGAGACAGTGCTTCTCTGGTGGTGGGCTTTGTGGGGTGGTGGTCATTGTTCCTGTGGTGAAAGTTTATTACGGTAGCCTAGTTGTGGTGAGTAGTGCAGGCCAGGCGATAAGCAAGGCAGCCCCAACTGGCTGTCATGTTGCGGAGGCATAATAAAAGCCTGGGTGTCACACAGTTCCTTCATGCATTTCATCTAACACACAACTCTGTGAAAAACCTGGGATCAGGACCTGTGACTGCAGCAATCTACGTGCATCCGACAACGATGGTAAATATGAGACCGTTATAAGCTTAAGGATAACTGCACAGTGATGTATATTGACGTCACACTTTCAAACTGAACTGTATGTGTGAGTCTGCTGTACAATTTGAATCGGTTATCTTTGTCAGAATTCTTTCGAAGATAACCAGACAGATCTGGAGGTGATTTTGGACTTTCTGGAGGAACACTACAGACAGGGCACTGGAGATGGCGGAGAAAAAGGTTGTTCTCTATTAGCGTTATGAATCACACAAATAAATGGATTATTGTATATTTTTAATGCCACCTCTTTTTCCACACTATTGCAGTGGGAGGTGTCTGTGCTTTGCCTACACCAGTGACAATGGAAGGAAACTCTGGTGAAACTTGTTGTGATCACTGGTGCCATGAGGAAGAGGTATGCATTCAATTATATATATATATTTTTATTTTATTTTATTGATTTATTTGAACTTTATTTAACTATGCAAGTCAGTTAGGGACAAATTATTACTTTCAATGACGGCCTAGGTACAGTGGGTTAACTGCCTTGTTCAGGGGCAGAACGACAGATATAAGCCTCCCCATGATGCTTAGGTCAGCATGTCATAGACAGCACTTTGATCTGTGAAAGATACACAGTATAGGGCTATAGTTTATTGGGTAATGTTCTGCTTGTCTCAGTCATACAACTCAGTTGGTTAAAAAAAACATGTTTTTCAGGCTATGCAATCACACGATGGCTACACAACAACACTACTGGACCAAAACACCACTACAACGTCTGAGAAAGGGACAGACCACACTTTGCCACATACTATGCCAGCAAGACCAGCACCCACACACCACATTGGACCTTGTGAAAGAGGCAAGTTCCCTTTTTGTGGTTAGTAGATACTGCCACTGGAGCTCATGCTGCCCTGAGGGACCAATGCCTAAAGAGACCTGCCTTTAACTGTAAAGGACAATGGTCCCATACTCCGCTTATCTCTGTATGTTTTACATACATATCAAATGAGCTAAATGTTTACAACTTTACCACTGAACACCATCACAGCTGGTCATCTCACAAAGGGATTTTTATCATCAATTATGACGGGATATTGTTAACCGCTCCATCATTGTTACTGTGGTTACAGGTAGAAAGGTGCGTCTGTTTCACTTCTTGTTTGAGATGCTGGAGAACCTTGGCATGGCCCACTGCATTTCCTGGGTGCCAGCGGCAGCAGACGGAGTGTTCCGCTTCTCTTCCCGGAACAAGGAACAGGTAGCAGCACTCTGGGGGCAGAGGAAAGGCAACAGGAGGCCCATGACCTACCAGAAGATGTCCAGGGCACTGAGGAACTACGCCCGGTCTGGAGAGATCTTCAAGGTGAAGATGAAACTGACCTATCAGTTCAGCAGAGCGACCTTGAGTGCCTTGAGGAAGTGCCATCAGGGAAAACTGTAAAGGACACATTTTCACATGAAAAACTGTAATCTATTGTAAATATCAATCATCTATTCGATCATCAAATCAATCATCAATAATTTGAAGACTGACTTGATTTAGTCTGTAGATTTGTATCAGTAGCTAGGCCTGCTGTGTGATATTTTACACAGACAGAGTTATATGACTGGCATGTTGTGTAGGCTTCTGCTATAGGATACTAAACTGACTGTACAAAACATTAAGGACACCTGCTCTATCCATGACAGGCTGACCAGTTGAATCCAGGTGAAAGCTATGATCCCTTATTGGTGTCACTTGTTAAATCCACTTCAATCAGTGTAGATGAAGGGGAGGAGACAAGTTAAAGAATACTTTTTAAGTGGATTTAACAGGTTACACCAATAAGGGATCATAGCTTTCACCTGGATTCAACTGGTCAGTCTGTCATAGATAGAGCAGGTGTCCTTAATGTTTTGTAAATTCAGTGTAGTATCCTATAGCAAAAGCCTACACTACATGCCAGTCATATACAGTTGAAGTCGGAAGTCTACATACACCTTAGCCAAATACATTTAAACTCAGTTTTTCACAATTCCCAACATTCAATCCTAGTAAAAAACTCCGTCTTAGGTCAGATAGGATCACCACTTTATTTTAAGAATGTGAAATGTCAGAATAATAGTAGAGAGAATGATTTATTTCAGCTTTTATTTCTTTCATCACATTCACAGTGGGTCAGAAGTTTACATCCACTCAATTAGTATTTGGTAGCATTGCCTTTAAATTGTTTAACTTGGGTCAAATGTTTTGGGTAGCCTTCCACAAGCTTCCCACAATAAATTGGGTGAATTTTGGCCCATTCCTCCTGACAGAGCTGGTGTAACTGAGTCAGGTTTGTAGGCCTCCTTGCTCGCACACGCCTTTTCAGTTCTGCCCACAGATTTTCTATAGGATTGAAGTCAGGGCTTTGTAATGGCCACTCCAATACCTTGACTTTGTTGTCCTTAAGCCATTTTGCTACAATTTTGGAAGTATGTTTGGGGTCATTGTCCATTTGGAAGACCCATTTCCAACCAAGCTTTAACATCCTGACTGATGTTGCTTCAATATATCCACATAATTTTCCTCCCTCATGATGCCATCTATTTTGTGAAGTGCACCAGTCCCTCCTGCAGCAAAGCACCCCCACAACATGATGCTGCCACCCCCGTGCTTCATGTTTGGGATGGTGTTCTTCGGCTTGCAAGCTTTCCCTTTTTCCTCCAAACATAACGATGGTCATTATGGCCAAACAGTTATATTTTTGTTTCATCAGACTAGAGGACATTTCTCCAAAAAGTACGATCTTTGTCCGATAGTTTGTTAACAAGAAATTTGTGGAGAGGTTGAAAAACGAGTTTTAATGACTCCAACCTAAGTGTATATAAACTTCCGACTGTACCTGTAAAATCTCAAACAGCAGGCATAGCTACTGTTAAAAATCTATAGCCTAAATCTATTTTTATTTTTATATACTCAGTGTACATTTGGGCAATATTGTCAGAGGGGGTGTAGTATATGGCTAATATACCACGGCTAAGGGCTGTTCTTAGGCAAGACGCAACCC
This sequence comes from Oncorhynchus nerka, assembly GCF_034236695.1. Lineage (NCBI taxonomy): Eukaryota > Metazoa > Chordata > Actinopteri > Salmoniformes > Salmonidae > Oncorhynchus > Oncorhynchus nerka. Next base: position 26,693,367 of record NC_088403.1, on the reverse strand, counting down.
TGGATACAGCCCTTAGCCGTGGTATATTGGCTATATACCACAAATCCCCCAAGGTGCCTTATTGCTATTATAAACTGGTTACCAATGTAATTAGAAGAGTAAAAATAAATATTTTGTAATACCCTTGGTATAAGGTTTGTTGTTATAAAGTGGGTAGTTCGAGCCCTGAATGCTGACTGGCTGAAAGGCTTGGTATTTCAGACCATATACCATGGGTATGACAAAACATGTATTTTTAATGCTCCAATTACGTTGGTAGCCAGTTTATAATAGCAATAAGGCACCTCGGGGGTTTGTGATATATGGCCAATATACCATGGCTAAGGGCAGTGTCCTAGCACTCCAACTTGCGTCGCCTAACAGCCCTTAGCCGTGGTTTATTGGCCATATAGAGTACCACACCCCCCAGGCATTATTGCATAAATATACCACGGCTTTGAGCCAATCAGCATTAAGGGCTCGAACCACCCCAGTTTATAATATATATTTTATAATATTTATGTTTCATAATGTTTACTTATGTTTCTTTCTTGTTAAATGTTAATAAAGTCTAATAACAATAATGAAAAATAATGTAATTGTAACAAATACCCAGATCACGTGACCATGTCGGGGGACTGGTCTGGTATTGATGCATTTTCAATTAATGTAATTACATAATCCATTCAGTTTTTCAACTAAATGTAATTATATCTCGACATTTGCATGATGGGAACTAAATACACCGCAGGAAAAATCTGAGGCCGCTGTGGAGCGCGTGCATAATTATTCATTTTACCTGCCCAGCTGTTGACACCACTGAAGTGTCATAAGAACGGTTGACACGATCGAGAGATGCCATGTTTCCACCTTATAAACACCATGTAAACGTTTATTTTAAAAAGTATGTAGGCCTATTTCTTATACATAAAAAAAACTGTTGAGACAACGCTGCAGAGTGCCTAGGTGAGTTCGGGCTACTGCATTTTCTTTGATAGGCCAATATTTTGTTCAAGGGAATTTTCCATTTTAGTTGTTCGTGAAGAGTCAGTGTATTCATTCCGCCAGTTGCAAAACGAGTTTCTATTGAACAAATTCAGGTATGTCCCTCCCGGTTTCGTTCCGTTTGCTTCCGTTTAAGAAACGTTTTGAAAGAGAATTAGCGTAATTAATATGCCCCTACAGGAAGCGTATAAAGTTATCGAGCCAACTGTCTGAATAAAAATATTTAGGTTGGCTGTTAGCCGAATTGCTACAGATGTGTTCTATTAGGCCTACAACGGTTGGCTGTTCCTAGGTGTCATTTTACTATACTACCTATACAATAGCCATAAACAGTGCCAAATACTGTTGGTTCGAGGGGCCCATATTGCAGGAAAATATTTCAAGGCTATACATAAATATTAGGATATAATTTAGGCAATAGACCTATTATGTTACTACAGTAGGCATAGTAAAGCATTTTTTTTGTCATTCAAGCTCCATATTTTTTGGCACATGAACTGGAGAGCTGGAGGGTTCTGGAAATGTTCGTCAACCAGTCCAGAGAGGTTCATATGCCTCTGCTCTCAGGAATGCCTCTTGGGCCCAGTTTTTCCAAAGTTATCCATCTGTATTTCGCCTATCGGCTAGGATTAAATGCATAAAAATAGAATGGATGTATCATTGACTTGAATGGGGACCCCTGTTCTTTTCATTACATTTCTTTGCATTTGATCCTATCCGATAGCCAAAATCCGGAGAGATAACCTTTAAAAAACTGTTCCCTGAAGTCAGAGAGACATTTGATCAGAGCATGGGGAGTTCCATCACCATAAGGAGGTAGGAGTGAGTCTATTTACAGTCTACTTTCCATGCTACCCTCAACGTTTAAAATGGGCCATTCTCCTATGGGAACAGAATTATGCAGTAATGAGCGTCACTGTAATAGCAGTCTCTTGGCTGGGTGTGATACTTTGCCTGGTCTGTGTGATCTCTCCTTTTGTGTGAGGTTAACAATTTAATGTAATCATTGACTAGAGTATGTCTACATACTGCATTTGTACATGCCAGGAAGCATGTCATGTGTATGTGTTGGTGTTAGTTTCATCATGTGTTTAATGGGTAGAAAGGTAAGAGCTGTTATTTTCTTGTGTGACCAGCAGGGGTCAGTGTAGCTCCTCGGAGGGGCACTGTTTCCCCCTGGTTGTCCCTATCAGCTCTCAAGGGTGACCTCATGGCTAAATCTCCCCTGGGATGCCAACTCCTGCCCAGACCAGGCAATTCCAAATGGTTTTGTGTTCTCTTTGTAGCAGACCCACATGATACTGCCCTAAGCCTTGCATTTACAACTGGAGCCCACTCTGAGTTATAAATGGGGTACAGAGCATGTGTGTGTCTGTTACCAAGAAAGGCCACATACTTCAAAACTATCTGTGAAGGCAGTCACCTAACACTAGGCCTAAGTAAGGACATGTGTTTTTCTTCATGAAATCTGTCTGGTGTGAATCATTAAAGTCTTCCACGTCATTAGGAGACAATGTGCATAGTAGGTGTGCAGTATCATATGTAGAGATTCAACAAATTAGTTGCAGGGTTTCTTTATGAAGGGTTTTACTGTCCCATTTCAATAGGATAGCCTGAAAGGCTGTAGGCAGAGATGTTGTTTCAGATACAGTCAACAGTCTTCTGTGGTCTTTTGTGTTCAATGGACAGGGGCAGCACTGCGCTGATATTGGCCACATCTGGGTATGTTGTTGATACAGTGAATGATAGCCCAAGATGCAGTGGAACAGTTTTCAGGAACAACTGAAGTGTTGGGGAAATGGGATCCTGGTGTTGAGTGGTTATGTTATGTTAAGTCTCAGCAGGAGCCTGGGACTGCTCACAATAAGAAGCCCTCATTGTGTGTTTTATAAAAGCACCAAGATGACCTCTCCTTTTAAGTCCCAACAGCTTTAAATCTTGTTGGCCGAATCGTCACAGCCTCACTAGAGACCACTGCCTGATTTATCACTCACCCGATGTGCTAAAAGGTTAATTAGCCTCCTAGCAACCGCACCAATCTCAAAATTCTCTATCAAACCCCCTTTCCATGTCCGACATGTCAAATGTCAAGGTTCATGACAGCTTTCTAAGTATAGGCCATATAACCACCGCCAGGGCAGCTCTCCAGTATTTATTGGCCCTGCAGGCAGGCCTACTTACTTGGACAGCATCCCTCGAGGATTACACAGATCTCTGACACTTGGCATAACGTCTATATAAGCTAGTCTTCTCAATCTTTTTATGTGCAGCGAACCCACAAAGTCACTCAAATAGCTCTTGGTATAGGCCTAACGAATGTGACTGAATTATCAGGAACTATCAGATTAATCTCACGCCGGGAAATGTCTCATTGGCTTTTATTCCCTATTTACCACTCTTCATAACTGACCAGTCTCCTCCCTCATTGCCTTATTTTGGGTTGCAAAATTCCTAGAACGTTCAATAAATTCCCAGTTTTTCCAGAAATCCTGGTTGGAGGGTTCCAAATGTCCTGCTTATTACCGCCTGACTCTGGGAATCCTCCAACCGGGATTCCGGGAAAACCAGGGAATTTATTGAAAGTTCCAGAAATTTTGCAACCCTACGATGTTTTGCCCCACCCACACAATGTCCATCTCATTCAGGGTTGATAGCCTGGGCAATGGTGGCATCCAGTTCACAGAACACTAAATAAATCCACAAAGTGTTGTACTCCCAAAGTGCTGTTTATTTTGATACTGTATAGGCAACGGATGGTCCAAGAGCCTGTCTGCCTTCTATATATTACAATAATGAATTAAGCCACAGTTGAAATGTTCTGTCCCAATTCTGTTTTTTGAACGTGCATACATGTATTACTCCTAAAAGTGTATCTATTTCGCAAACAGTGTGTTATCTGTTCTGGTTTTGATATAGTATTTTAGAGTTCTAGGATAGTAGCGTATATACCCGTATCAGACCTGTACAGAAAGACATTTGATGCCACACAGCCCTGAGGGGCCAGTGTGAAATTCAAAGTAAACTGGCGGCTGGCCAGTTATGTACGTCATAGTGCTAACCTCAGCATCCTTTCATCTGACAACCTTCAGGAAGTCATCAGAAACCAATAATTTGGATCCACCACTGTTTGGATGAGGAATCAGAGCCTTTAGAATAAGAACCACACATCTGCCAGAGTCTCCCCACCCCGCACCACACCGAATCCCTGGGAGAGCAGCCTATAGAGCTGGCATAGAGGCCAGTGAAGACAGTGATGCTGGGGGCAGGATGGAGCTGTACTGTCAGCTAGAGAGAGGAGGGGACTGCTGCCCTGCTATATAAAGACATGAAGCCCATCTCCTAGATGTCACAGTGCCGCCTCTCCCCCATTGAGATTCCCATACTGTCCCACACTGTGCCCTCCTCATCTCTTCCAATCACTCTGGTCTGTGGGTCCCAGAGAATTTCCCTGGTGGTCGCCCATCTTTATCTCTCTCCCTCTGGACTGAGGGCTCCCACGCTCCACCTGGCCTCCCATACAATCACGCTGATCTGAAGGCACCTACCGGCCTGCAGCTTTTCATTCGTTGACGCTTTTCTTGGGACCCGGCTCAAGATGCCAGAGCCCACAAAAAAAGGTAGGAGCGCCCCTGTTCTCCTCACTGAGTGTACAGAAAGGGTTTCAGCAAACTGTACTGTACAACAACCTGTCCTGAAGCAACGCTTTGTTAGAATTTCAGATTGCATCTAGGATCCTGCTTGTTTAATGTATGAACAACAGCTGATAATGCATATGTTATTTTACTTTCATGTTGTAATAATTAGTTGATTTTCTCTACTGGCATATAATATGAGGAAAAGTTCTATTAACCCTTAATTCCTTTTTCTTGTTGTGTTTGTTTTGTTCATTTGTTGGCATTGAGTAGTCATTTAGCAGTAGACAAAATAAGTTCTCTAAACTATACTTTGAGAGTTCCCAGGAATTTGCTCACGGTAATTGAGCGACACCAGTATTGGCGACACCAGTATTGTATTTCTGCTTGGATGTTTCTACCTCACCTGTGGAGATGGAGATTCAGGAGGTTTATAAAAAAAAAACTGTTGTTGTTGCTGCTGTTAGCATGATGTACAGTGGTCTCATGGTGATTAGGAGCCCCCTGTTGGGAGACGTGATGAGCACTGGTGGAGGAATGTTAATGATCCCTGGTGCTTTGCGCTGGGCTGAGCTGAACACCAGCGAAGAAGACCCCTGAATGGTGATGCAATCTGGATGGACTCTTGGGATCGTGTTGGAATGAAGATGCCTTCCGGGTGATGGATACATTCTGTCCTCGGTCTTGCTGATGACTGATGAATCGATGGCAGGGTGGATGACATGTTATTGTGCAGCAGAAGCCAAACAAGATTCCTCAAACCCATCCCCCATATTCAACTCCATATTCATCTCCCTCCTCATTTCTTTGGCAGAGCCCTGAATAGCATATCGCTGCTAGTCTGCATAGACTTAATCACTCTGTGTCTGTCTTGTTTGTAATTCCGCTATTCTAGTACTTCCTCCCTCTCCATTAGTTCAGGTCTTTGGGGACTTTGCTCAATAGTAAAACATTCCCATGTACAAGAACAGAACAGTATATTCATCAATAGAACACCACCACAACGGAGTGAATAACAAGTTTTCTTCTAAACCGTTCATCTTCTGGTGGACCGTAGCTTTATCTGCAGCAGTACTCACACATCAGGAATGGCACACACTCTCTTCTCTCCACACATACATCCAGACCACTCTGCCGGTGTATTCTCTCCCCTGCAGGACCATGGGGCTTATAGGCTAGAGTGTGAGGGCTTTGCAAGATTGCTTTCATGGGAATGATTCAATAAATATGTTGGCAATACATTTTGGGATTAGACCAGGTATGCAGCAACCGATCCAATCCACCTTTTGTCATCTTTAAAAAGTCAGCTGTGAGCACAAAAACACTTTACTGGCCTCATTCGGGTTTCAGTACCAGTTTGTTTGCCCGTGTTGCTTTGATAGGGCTCTCAATAAATGTCAACATCTCAATGTAGTGTAGGAGAGGCTGGATGAGCTAGAAGTTTAACATCTACAACGTCTCTTTGGGGTGAGGCACCATGACACTGTTGGACAGCTTAGCTTCCTCTTGTACACATAACACACAGCACTACTATAAAGTGGGTTTTATTAGTACAGGAGAGATGCCTCCAGAAAGTTCCTCCAGCATAATAAACATTCATTGTCCCGTTGGAGACAAACACACAGGGAAAGGGGAGGCAGTTGCATGCCAGTCCACACACAACCGCCTTCCATAAATAGCTGCTCTGTTGCAGAAGACTAGATAAATGACTGTGAAAAAAAGTATTGTTGTTATAAATGACTTTGAACAGCTGAAGAGGAGGAGGCTGCTGGATGTGGTGTTGGTTTAGACTGCAGACCCAAGTCTTTAAAAAGCAGGATGAGAGATGACAGACTGACTGGCTGGCTGGCTGGCTGAGTGGCCCTTGGAGCTCTTGGGACCTGGATTCCTTGGTCCCTGAAATAGTTCATAATGAGCAGACTTTTAATCCTCTCTCGGTCGCTGTCTCTCGCTCTCTCTCTCTTGTGCTCTCACTCCCTCACTCTCCCTCACCACACGCCATTGTCACACCATCATTTTAGATGATGATTCACTCAGGGCACTATGGAGTCAGACGCACGGTCATTAAAATTCAAATGACCAGCATCATCCACTACACCCACTGTGCCTGCTCTCAGCAAAAGTTTTGGGTTTCAGTGAGAAGAAAGCCCACATCCTCACCTCTGTATATTTACAACCGCTCAGCCCCCATCACTCTCCCTGCTCCGTTACCTCAGACAGCATGGTCGTCGCTTTCCGAATTCCACTCCACATAAATCAAGCCTTTAGGTAAACAACACAGGGAGACCCTGTTGGCTGCTAATCACAAAACCACAGCCCCACATCCACACTGAGGTCGTCGGCAGTTCCTTTCTGTGGCCTTTTCACTTCTAGCAGCACTCATTCTCAGCGCTCCTAGGAATCAAGAGTTTGTCATTCTGCAACGAACGAACACTATCCCTTATGTGGACCGCCGGTCCGACTGACACACAATAGTCACAAAGAAGGGGTGTTGATTAAAGGTGTGCATTCAAAAGTTCTGGTGTCTATATTAAGAAGAGACGGCAGCTTGGCTCTCTTTGGGATCACCAGGAGCCCATCTGTCTGCACAGCAGCAAGGGCGACAGCTGAACATACCTGCAGCGTGATCAGCTGCACTGGGGAGTTCACTGAGGTGAAACAAAACCTTTCTCTGCGCTCATGATCTCCACGAGGAGACAAAGAATGCCTCCCTGTAGTGCACATTGATGTGTGTGTTTGTGAGACCCTATAGGATTCTGATGTGATGAGCCAACGGCAAGTTTTTGGTGAGGTGTGTCGATGTCTAAATCTGAACTGGAGTGTTCGGTGGGAATCACAAAGGAGTGGCTAGACAACGGGGGTTTTGGCTGTGTTGCAGACTGGAGAGTAGAGTGGTTGGGAAGTCATTATGGATCTAATAGTGTATGGACTTTGGATTACAGTATGTACAGTATTACTGTAATTAAGCACACAGGGATTTAGGAATGAGAGATGGATGGGAGTTACTGTATATTAAAAAGACAGAGGAAATTGTCAAAGGCGATAGATGTGAAGAGAGAGGGGAGAGGACAGAGAAGTCACAATGGGGCATGGCAGACAGTCTTACAGAGAGAGAGAGACAGGAATGGCACTGTAATGCACAGTATTTCTCCAGATCATTAACAAAGGACCCGTCGTGCCTGGCACAGTGCAGCGTGGCAAGGCTGGCAACCCTGCAGAATTCACAGGCTGTTGTGCCAGGCCTAGTGCTCATCACTGAGTGCCACTCTGTGGAAATGGACAGGCTAGCAACAGAGCTATGGAAGTACACTGTCATCACCTTCCAAAAATTCCCCCTACACCCCCTCTCTTTTTCCTCTCCTTCCCTTACTCAGTCAGTCAGCGTCCGTGTCCGAAATCTGGCTTGCCTACTACTTACTTAAACTGCGTTCTGTGTACTAATCGTACTACATACTATTTAGCACGCACTGTTTAGTAAAAAGTATGCAGTATGCCACGGCCAAAATGTACTACTTTTGGTCCGTTCAAGACAACTGGGAATACGGAAACAAAACAAGGTCAGACTGGGAAAAATCAGAACGTCGGTGATCTTCAGAGCAGAGAAGATTAAACGTTCAAAAATTATTTTCCCAATCGTAGCAGTTTCTTTCCCCCCAAGTTCCCTGCTGTCTTGAAAGCACCGTCAGTTACATCTTCATATGAACCGGAAATTATCCTCTGTAGACCCACCCAGTGACCTTTCCGTGTTGTTGTTTTGGGTTTACGTTAGCTAAAAAGTTAGCATTTGGAACAATGTATTTGGAGTAAATTTAGGTGTACCGTAGGCCTATGCATGTATTAATGGAAGAGTCACCTGAAGCTTGAAAGTAATGACAGATGCAGTAGAGGAATGCAGTACTGAGGCAGATGGCTCGTAATGAGGACGACTGGCTACTACTCAGGTGGTGAGATTTCTGGAACCCAGAGCTGCTGAGGCATCACTCAAGGGGGTGCTATACATTGTGAAGGAAGTCCAGTAGCTACCCGACTCCCAGAGCAGCCCACAACAAGATCGTCATCAGACTCCATCTTCATCAACCATGTCCCTGACCACCTTCCTCTGATCAAGCCATGAACTGTCCCTCCACCTTTGGAGGATACATGCACTCAGACTTGGTTGACCTAGCTAACTAAAGCTAGGCTACTCATGATCTATTGCTTCTTTGTTTTTTACTTTTGATGCACTTTGAGATTATAAAAGCGCTATTGAAATGTAATAAATTATTATACAAAAGATTGTTTATTTAGTTTAGTAGAGCAAAAAGCTCTGATGAAGGCCAAGAGGCCGACAAGCTTCAATAAAAAAGTGCTACTAGCGAGAGCAGTGTGCAGGTTTATTTTTTCATCATAAACAACAGTGATACTAGTGAGAGCAGTGTGCAGGTTTCTCTTTTCATAATAAACAACAGTGATACTAGCGAGAGCAGTGTGCGGGTTTCCCTTATCTTTCAACTTATCAATTGTTACCATGCACCTGGAACTTAACTCCTGAAAAATATGGAAAAGTATAGCTTTCAGCATCAAACATATTACATGTCAAAGCCTGTAAAAGGTATTATGCCAATTGCAGTATATTTCTCTGGAATACTTGTATATCGTCACACTTACAGAACATCAATGTGCCGGCGAAGCATAGGAAATAGACGTGTTGTTGCGGACACGGCATTCGGGTATTTAGACATGGCCACTCTCATTTTTCCTTTTGTCAATGACTAAGACTCCACCATTCTAAAATCATCCTATCTTATTTATGTGTGATGCCAGTAACCCCCCCCCCCCCCCCCCCCCCAAAATGCCTGTGTTTTCTTGTACCGTATGCAAATGTGAGTGGTATAAGCGTGGTTATCAGGCTCAAGATATACATCTGTTATTATTGATGCCAAAGTCCCTGTGGATTGATATCGGTCTTGGGGTAAGTGCTCTTCTTGTAGCCTCTATCTGTCACTGTCTGCTGGGGTCTCCATGTCTGTGTTTGCCTGTTACTGTGTAATCCATCCTCAGTCTACCAGGCTAATGTGACGATTGGGTGGAATCCCCTTTCCTCCAGTCTGCATATTGACACATGACATGAGAATGGAACTTTGTGAAACTTGCATTGACTTTCAATAGGAAGAGGAAAGAGGAAGAACCACTGTGTTGCGCAAAAGTGGAGATTTTCAATCTAACCTTCTGGTAAGGACCAGACGAGAACACACGTGACTCTGTTTCACTAGCCCATTAATAACACACAAGGTAAACGTTCAAACCCGATAGGCTAGGGCGTACCAAGGGATGTATAGAGACGTTGATCCACTGAGGCCTAGCTTTAGGTCCCTTTAATAGGTTTAGATTGTAGTGTTCAAATAGGTGCCATAAACCCGCTGTGCAGGTTTGCTCAGTCCAGACAGTGCAGAGTTCAAACAACGTGTGTCAATTGGTACCTTTTATAATCAGTTACTACTATATAGTGTCCAGACACAAGGTGCTGTGCACCTCAGGGATGATGTGGCTCACTGGGGACATAAGACATAGGCTTATAGCAGTAGCATCCTAGTCATGATACTATACATTAAACTGTGTAACATGTATACATCCAACTTTCTCAATACTTTTAGAAAAACGGTCACATGCTGCTTTGATGTGTCCACTTACAGTATCAATATTTTGATAGTTGCTGTGGCGCGCAACAAATTGACTAAATCAAAAATCACCACTTTTGAATTGTTCTCTTTTGTCTCTGTTTTGCAGATGAGACACCCAATGGTGAAAAAGGTCAGTAAAGGGTGATGCCGAACAATATTCTTTCACCTCACACAGCACTGGCTTTGAGCAGAGAAGTTGGTATGAGAGAATTATTATGGTAAACATTGGTTATGTCATGCAGGAGAGAATGTATCCCATATTAGGTTGGCAGTTTTGGTCTATTGGATGGTAGAAACCATGTTTGTGCAAATGTGAAATCACATTAAGGTACGACTGAGGCTGTATGTGATGTGACTACTCCACTACGACTTCAGTGTGAATGTGGAAACACGGTCGCTGGTTTAAACACTGTAAAAGTGTAAATGTCTACATGTCCTTGGCAATACAACTGTTGTATTACTGTGGCTCAGTGGTCAGTGGTGACGACCGAGTGGTCAGAATCTACACATTCCCCTGGCGGACCGGCTGATCCAGGCCTGTTGATTCAGCTGACGCTCCTGCTCCCCCATGTGACCAGGGCGCTGGCATGTTATTGGCCGCCTGCCGGCACCAGGCTTTGACCTTGGGAGCAGCGTCTTGGGCCTGGGGCTTCATACAGTGGGGGGAATAGCTCTGCTCACACACAGGTTTAGGCTAAATGTATCCCTGGCCGGGCACTGATTTGATTTTACGTACTTCTCTGAAAGTATTAAATCGTAATTGTGCCATAAATATCGCAATTGTGCTTCAGAATGATAATTGTTTCAGATTTGATGGTGTAGTTTAAAGTCAAAAGTAAGAATACTCCAGAAAAATTTGGACAAAATTAATTCTGAATAAACCTGTCATACAGTAAGTGAAGGACACATTTGAACCCTGTAATGTATTTCATCCATCAACTTTGGGGCGGCAGGTAGCCTAGAACGTTGGGCCAGTAACCGAAAGGTTGCTGAATCGAATCCCAGAGCTGACAAGGTAAAAATCTGTTGTTCTGCCCCTGAACAAGGCAGTTAACCCAATGTTCCGAGGCCGTCATTGTAAATTAGAATTTGTTCTTAACTGACTTGCCTAGTAGTTAAGTAAAGGTTACATTTTTAAAAATGAAAAAACATTTAAACATTCCCTCAAGCACATCAAAACAATGAATCTGGTTCAGCCAAATGGCTGTAAAAAAAAGATCTTGAAGGGAAAATTTGTTCATCTACACTCAGAAAATATCCCACTTGATATTGTGCATGCATATGTACGAATGAATTCAGTGGATTTACTGTATGTGTCCCAATCTGTGTGTGACTGACTGGAAAATGGCGAGTGAGGTCGGGCATACAGTGAGTTAGTATGCCCATTGGTGTGAGAGTGAGTATGTTAAAGACAAGGTGTGGAGACTTTGCGCTATTAAATGCAGCTCTTCCATCCCTGCTATATTTGTCACATACTCAGAGAGTGTTGCCACAGACAGTAGTGAGGCGCCAATGCCCACACCTGAGATATCCCTCGAGGTCTCACCTCCACCCCCAGGTGGGTAACCATGCACTGGTGTCATGCCCCTCTTTTCTCCCCTTCCCCACTCTTCCCAGGTGATTAATTTGCACACCACACTGATAACACGCGTGTTTGTTGTTGTGTGTCCACCGTTCTAGTTTTTTTTGTTTTGTAATGAGATTTCTCAACTGTTCCTCGACGACACACACGTTCACATGCAAACATAACGCATATAAGTCAAAATAGACTACGTGCGATCCGAATAAATCAACTTCCTGATAAACAGCACATATGATGCACATAATTCCGTAGTTGCACTGCTGCTACTGTAACACACTCCCGTGCTCACGTTGCTGTGATGCTTTGTCCCCAATACTGGCTTGTGCTTGTTCTACCAACTGTGTGTGTGTGTGTGTGTAAGGTACTGAAGTATTGGATTGGAATATGGAATCATCCACAGGAAGTACATTCATTGTGAATGAGGAAGTATAGGTTTAATTGTTACATTCAGCAGGTAGCCATCATTAGACTTATAATAGATTCCGTTGACCATGTCACGTTCAAATTTCTGGGAACTGTTATGATTTGCTATGTGAAATAATGAAAATCGTTTTTTTTTTAGAGCTTGTGGTACATTGCAATTAAGTCTTGTACAAGCTTGCTGAATAAGTAAAACTATACTTCCTTGAAGCCTCCATGTCTACCTATAGATGTGCAATGACCAGATTGGTAACATCCCTTATTTTTTCTGCGTATTTGGCAAATAACTTTTTTATAATTTGTATACATTTTGATCACCTGTCATGCATTCAGACATGACTGTCAATGGAAAGACCCATTCTGGTTCCTGGCTATCTATGCTTATTCATGCCCAGCCAGCACCTCATATACACTGCTCAAAAAAATAAAGGGAACACTAAAATAACACATCCTAGATCTGAATGAATGAAATATTCTTATTAAATACTTTTTTCTTTACATAGTTGAATGTGCTGACAACAAAATCACACAAAAGTGATCAATGGAAATCAAATTTATCAACCCATGGAGGTCTGGATTTGGAGTCACACTCAAAAATAAAGTGGAAAACCACACTACAGGCTGATCCAACTTTGATGTAATGTCCTTAAAACAAGTCAAAATGAGGCTCAGTAGTGTGTGTGGCCTCCACGTGCCTGTATGACCTCCCTGCAACGCCTGGGCATGCTCCTGATGAGGTGGCGGATGGTCTCCTGAGGGATCTCCTCCCAGACCTGGACTAAAGCATCCGCCAACTCCTGGACAGTCTGTGGTGCAGACTGTCTACCTGAGCCACTTGTGTGGGTTGAGACTCCATCTCATGCTACCACTAGTTGGTGGATGGAGCGAGACATGATGTCCCAGATGTGCTCAATTGGATTCAGGTCTGGGGAACGGGCGGGCCAGTCCATAGCATCAATGCCTTCCTCTTGCAGGAACTGCTGACACACTCCAGCCACATGAGGTCTAGCATTGTCTTGCATTAGGAGGAACCCAGGGCCAACTGTACCAGCATATGGTCTCACAAGGGGTCTGAGGATCTCATCTCGGTACCTACTGGCAGTCAGGCTACCTCTGGCGAGCACATGGAGGGCTGTGCTGCCCCGCAAAGAAATGCTACCCCTCACCATGACTGACCCACCGCCAAACCGGTCATGCTGGAGGATGTTGCAGGCAGCAGAACGTTCTCCACAGCATCTCCAGACTGTCACGTCTGTCACATGTGCTCAGTGTGAACCTGCTTTCATCTGTGAAGAGCACAGGGCGCCAGTGGCGAATTTGCCAATCTTGGTGTTCTCTGGCAAATGTCAAACGTCCTTGCACGGTGTTGGGCTGTAAGCACAACCCCCACCTGTGGACGTCGGGCCCTCATTCCACCCTCATTGAGTCTGTTTCTGACCGTTTGAGCAGACACATGCACATTTGTGGTCTGCTGGAGGTCATTTTGCAGGGCTCTGGCAGTGCTCCTCCTGCTCCTCCTTGCACAAAGGTGGAGGTAGCGGTCCTGCTGCTGGGTTGTTGCCCTCCTACGGCCTCCTCCACGTCTCCTGATGTATTGGCCTGTCTCCTGGTAACGCCTCCATGCTCTGGACACTACGCTGACATACACAGCAAACCTTCTTGCCACAGCTCGCATTGATGTGCCATCCTGGATGAGCTGCACTACCTGAGCCATTTGTGTGGGTTGAGACTCCGTCTCATGCTACCACTAGAGTGAAAGCACCGCCAGCATTCAAAAGTGACCAAAACATCAGCCAGGAAGCATAGGAACTGAGAATTGGTCTGTGGTCACCACCTGCAGAACCACTCCTTTATTGGGGGTGTCTTGCTAGTTGCCTATAATTTCCACCTGTTGTCTATTCCATTTGCACAACAGCGTGTGAAATTTACTGTCAATCAGTGTTGCTTCCTAAGTGGACAGTTTGATTTCACAGAAGTGTGATTGACTTGGAGTTACATTGTGTTGTTTAAGTGTTCCCTTTATTTTTTTGAGCAGTGTATATACGCACACACAGTGGGGAGAACAAGTATTTGATACACTGCCGATTTTGCAGGTTTTCCTACTTACAGAGCATGTAGAGGTCTGTAATGTTTATCATAGGTACACATCAACCGTAATTAATGCAAATTAATTACTTGAAAATCATACAATTAGATTTTCTGGATTTTTGTTTTAGATTCCGTCTCTCACAGTTGAAGTGTACCTATGATAGAAATTACAGACCTCTACATGCTTTGTAAGTAGGAAAACCTGCAAAATCGGCAGTGTATCAAATACTTGTTCTCCCCATATATATATATATATATATATATATATATATATATATATATATATATATATATATACATACACACACACAGACACACACACACACAGTGGGGAGAACAAGTATTTGATACACTGCCGATTTTGCAGGTTTTCCTACTTACAAAGCATGTAGAGGTCTGTAATTTTTTATTTTAGGTACACTTCAACTGTGAGAGGCGGAATATAAAACAAAGATCCAGAAAATCACATTGTATGATTTATAAGTAATTCATTTGCATTTTATTGCATGACATAAGTATTTGATCACCTACAAACCAGTAAGAATTCCGGCTCTCACAGACCTGTTAGTTTTTCTTTAAGAATCTCTCCTGTTCTCCACTCATTACCTGTATTAACTGCACCTGTTTGAATTCGTTACCTGTATAAAAGACACCTGTCCACACACTCAATCAAACAGACTCCAATCCCTCCACAAAGGCCGAGACCAGAAGGCTGTGTAAGGACATCAGAGATAAAATTGTAAACCTGCACAAGGCTGGGATGGGCTACAGGACAATAGGCAAGCAGCTTGGTGAGAAGGCAACAACTGTTGGCGCAATTATTAGAAAATTGAAGAAGTTCAAGATGACGGTCAATCAACCTCGGTCTGGGGCTCCATGCAAGATCTCACCTCGTGGGGCATCAATGATCATGAGGAAGGTGAGGGATCAGCCCAGAACTACACGGCAGGACCTGGTCAATGACCTGAAGAGAGCTGGGACTACAGTCTCAAAGAAAACCATTAGTAACACACTATGCCGTCATGGATTAAAATCCTGCAGCGCACGCAAGGTCCCCCTGCTCAAGCCAGAGCATGTCCAGGCCCATCTGAAGTTTGCCAATGACCATCTGGATGATCCAGAGGAGGAGTGGGAGAAGGTCATGTGCTCTGATGAGACATAAATATAGCTTTTTGGTCTAAACTCCACTCGCTGTGTTTGGAAGAAGAAGAAGGACAACCCCAAGAACACCATCCCAACCGTGAAGCATGGAGGTGGAAACATCATTCTTTGGGGATGCTTTTCTGCAAAGGGGAAAGGATGACTGCACCGTATTGAGGGGAGGATGGATGGGGCCATGTATCGCGAGATCTTGGCCAACAACCTCCTTCCCTTAGTAAGAGCATTGAAGATGGGTCGTGGCTGGGTCTTCCAGCATGACAACGACCTGAAACACACAGCCAGGGAAACTAAGGAGTGGCTCCATAAGAAGCATCTCAAGGCCTAGCCAGCCTCCAGACCTGAACCCAATAGAAAATCTTTGGAGGGAGCTGAAAGTCCGTATTGCCGAGCGACAGCCCCGAAACCTGAAGAATCTGGAGAGGGTCTGTATGGAGGAGTGGGCCAAAATCCCTGCTGCAGTGTGTGCAAACCTGGTCAAGAACTACAGGAAACGTATGATCTCTGTAATTGCAAACAAAGGTTTCTGTACCAAATATTAAGTTCTGCTTTTCTGATGTATCAAATACTTATGTCATGCAATAAAATGCAAATTAATTACTTACAAATCATACAATGTGATTTTCTGGATTTTAGTTTTAGATTCCGTCTCTCATAGTTGAAGTGTACCTATGATAGAAATTACAGACCTCTACATGCTTTGTAAGTAGGAAAACCTGCAAAATCGGCAGTGTATCAAATACTTGTTCTCCCCACTGTGTGTGTGTGTGTGTGTGTCTGTGTGTGTGTATGTGTATATATATATATATATATATATATGTATATATATATATATATATGTATATATATACTGCAGTGTTTTGAGAGGCTGCCAGTGCTTTTGCTCAAGGCATGCTGCTCCAGCCTGGCACTGTTATCTGCTGTACAGAACAACCGGTAGAGACTGAGGGGAAGGATCCACAGCCCATAGAGGTGATTAAGCCTGTACAGCCAGAACCAGTAGAGAATGGGTCTAAAGAACCAGAACCAGAGGCGGTTGTGGTCGGGGCTAAAGAGCAAGTCGAGTCTGTGAACTCCGAAGTAAAGGAGGAGGCCCCGTCCCCTTGCTCACCCCCACTGCCTGGTAAGTCAAATTCACTCAGTCTCAAGCCATTCACAGTAAAAGTGCATGCTGTTTACTATAACGGAAGGCCCAGCATTTTTCCTGATCAGGTCATGTGGTTAGGAAAAACTCCAGGCCATACTCATAAATGGTAACAAGCGTCCGTTCAATTGTCCCACTCTCAAACCACTGATTGAAGCAGTTTGACTCTAGTCTGTAATAGAGTTAGATCCATAGTGCTGGTCTTTGCAAAGGCCCTTTATCTTCTCCCAATAGATCATATGGGCCAAAGTTCCATTTAAATCAGGCAATGGACTGATAGAATCTGTATGAATCAGGGTTTTATTTGGATTGAAGCGCTGTTTGTAATGACAGACAGAGACACCTTTTGCCTCAATGGCTGCTATGACCCAATGTGATGAACTTCATTGGCATTTACACAACAACAGCCATACATTGGTTCATGCTTTGCTTTCTGCAGATTGTTGACTAGTGCATTTTTATATACAGTAAGTTCAAATTCTTCTAAGGCGAAAGTGCCCCCAAAATCGTGTCTGATAGCTTTGTCATGGTTAAACAGCACATATAGGCTACGTGTAAATGCAGCGTTTCTGCTGTGTGCACAGTTCAGTACGACAACTTTACGGCACATACAGTTGGAGTTGGCAGTTTGTTTGTATTAGAAATTGATGACTGAAAGAGACTTAGTGCTGTGTGAGTGGAGGAGATGGACGGTAACTTTAATCTGTGAGAGCCTTGTCCCAATTCAGCAACCGTGAAGGAGGAAGCAGAGCCAGCTGTTACGGAGGTTAACCAACCGCCAGAGCCTGTTGTTACAGTGGTTACCCCACCACCACCTCCAGAACCAGTTGTTACGGATGTTACCCAACCGCCAGAGCCTGTTGTTACAGTGGTTACACCACCACCACATCCAGAACCAGTTGTTACGGAGGTTACCCAACTGCCAGAGCCTGTTGTTACAGTGGTTACCCCACCACCACCACCACATCCAGAACCAGTTGTTACGGAGGTTACCCAACTGCCAGAGCCTGTTGTTACAGTGGTTACCCCACCACCACAACCAGTTGTTACATTGGTTACCCCACCACCACCCCCACCTCCAGAACCAGTTGTTACGGTGCAGGTTACCCCACCCCCACCTCCAGCAGGTCTGGAAGAGTGTGTGTGTCTGTGCAAATGCACGAACATGTGTATGTGCATATGCAAGAACGTGTGTGTGTATATAGGTAGGCTACGTTTATGTGCGTATGCACAAACATGTGTTGATGTGTGTATGTTTGTGTGTGTATTATTGTGTGCGTGGCGTGTGTGTTTTCTGTGTCTATTCCTCTCAGTACAGTTTGCAGACTGTTTATAGCTGAGGGTCTAGGTTTCATAGTGAGGCGATACTGTAGCAACAAGCACAGTGCTGTTGACAGCCGCAGCAGCAGCTGCTGATCTAGACGTATGGAAGGTTATATCTCTCCGCAGTTGTCACTCATCACTCAGCATTGCTCCAGTGCCTTTTTACCACAACAAAGGTCAGTTTCATATGTCCCTTCTGTTTTGCTCAACCCCCACCCCCCTTGAACGCTCTCTCTATCACACCCTTATTTTTAAGAAATAGCACCCCTTGTGTGGATTTCCGGTAATACCGTATACCCAGGTGTGGGACAGAAACAGGATGAAAATCTGGATACCGCCCAACACTACTCTCTATAACGTCTCTGGAGGTGGAGCTGAGCTCAGTTACTCTTTTGATCGACAAAAAGTTTCTAAGTAACAGGGTTTATCTTGGATAGTTAGGTCTTTAATCTTTCATATCCCTTGTGGACATTCGTGTGTTCTTCCGGCCGCTGCTTGTCAACTTCAATCTCTCTCTTCCTCTCACAGTGCTTCTCACTTGCGCTTCCAGCTTTCCTAAACCAAGCTTGTGGTGTTACACATAATTCCTTTATCTTACGTACACGTGTGATCTCTTACATCACCGTCCACTCCCATCTCATAGACACTGGTGTGATCTCTCACAGGACACGCTTCAAACTCACGATCAACACGTTTGTGGTCTCATACACTTCATCTATCCATTTCAAAGACATGCATATGTAGTGGTGTTGTGTCGTGTCGGTCCCATGTTCTGTCTTGTCTTGCATGCTTTGTCTTGTGGCTTGTCTTGTTGGCCTGCCTTGCCGGTGATGGACTAGGAGCTTTTTGATAGGTGGGTCTGTGTCAATCACACCTTTATTGCAGATAAAGATGATGACGCTACAACCAACACCCCATCACCACCGCCCCCACCAGGTTGGTAACCATGACAAACCATCCTCATTCCACCCCCCCTTTCCCACCTTGTCAAGTCGGTTACCATGGAGACTCCACTATAGGACAGGGCTCCCATCAACACCCCAAAAGTACATTTTGCAGGAGACAGTTACTGTGGGGAAGACCTGATATACCTATATTCCTGATATGCGTTTAATACTGGCACATGGCATTTTGCTGGTTAGAATATTCAGGATCAGCTCCTAAACTATTGCAATATATGTTTGTGCATATCACATATGTTGTTTACATGCATGCCAATTCAAAAATGCCAAAGTATAATTCCTACAAGCACACAAACCTTTATTTATTATAATTCTCAAATAAAGGTATGGATGTGAAGATCACATCTGACATGTATACTGTATATATACACACACACAATGCCTTCAGAAAGTATTCACACACCTTGACTTTTTCTACATTTTGTTGTCTTACCACCTGAATTTAAAATGGATTAAATTGAGATTTTGTGTCACTGGCCTATACACAATGATGTCAAAGTTGAATGATGTTTTTTGAAATGTTTACAAATTACTTTAAAATGAAAAGCTGAAATATCTTGAGTTAATAAGTATTCAACCTCTTTGTTATGGCAAGCCCAAATAAGTTCAGGAGTAAGAATGTGCCTAATAAGTCACATAAGAAGTTGCAGGGAGTCGCTCTGTGTGTAATGACAGTGTTTAACATGATTTTTGAATGACTACCTCATCTCTGTACCCAACCATACAATTATCTTTAAGGTCCCTCAGTCAAGCAGTGAATTTCAAATACAGATTCAACTACAAAGACCAGGGAGGTTTTCCAATACCTTACAAAGAAGGGCACCTATTAGATGGGTAAATAAAAAGACGGAATATCCTTTTGAGCATGGTGAAGTTACTAATTACACTTTGGATGGTGTATAAATAGTGCACTGTCGCTACAAAGATGCAGGCGTCCTTCCTAACTCAGTTGCCCGGTGAGAAAGGAAACCGCTCAGGGATTTCACCATGAGGCCAATGGTAACTTTAAAACAGTTACAGAGTTGAATGGCTGTGATAGGAAAAAACGGAGGATGAATCAACACTATTGTAGTTACTCCACAATACTAACATAAATGACAGAGTGAAAAGAAGGAAGCCTGTACATAATAAAAAAGATATTCCAAAACACGCATCCTGTTTGCAATAAGGGAGTAAAGTAAAACTGCTATAAATGTGGCTAAGACTAGGGAGGTTTTTTTAGGATAAAAAGAAACGGAATAGAGCTAAACACAGGCAAAATCCTAGAGGAAAGCCTGGTTCAGTCTGCTTTCCAACAGATACTGGGAGACAAATGCACCTTTCAGCAGGACAATAACCTAAAACACAGGGACAAACGTACACTGGAGTTGTTTTCACTTTGTCATTATGAGGTATTGTGTGTAGATGGGTGAGAGGGGAAAAAACAATTTAATCCATTTTGAATTCAGGCTGTAACACAACAAAATGTGGAATAAGTCAAGGGGTGTGAATACTTTCTGAAGGCTTGGAATATACACACCAGTACCATTCATGCCACGTATGCTCATCATGTATACTGTATGTATATTATATGTTATGTGTATATATATGATGATATTATACATGTTTTGGTTTGTCCTAGACCTCAATTATGTTGATTTTATACCGGTTCTCTTGTCTTGAATTGTGTTATATGTATTCATATTTAATTCATTGGAAATTGTTGGTATAAGTAATTGGAGGTTTCATTTAATATTTTTTCTGATTACAAGGCCATAAGGACAATTTGTCATACTACTTTTGTCAATCATCACAAAGAGTCAATCGAAATATTCCTCACCAGAGTCAAATCAATTGACTAGTTAAAAACACAAATTAATACCAGTAATGCTGTGCTTTCTTTCACAGAGGATGCCAATACGGCCAAGAAACTGTCTATTGAGCTGCCTAGTAAGATCTTTCTGTTAATCCTACAACTATAGCTCTGACCAAACTAGTCTTTTTGATCAGAATGTTACAACTGCCTGGATGTAGGAAACATGTTCGGAGACATGTTTATTTCTAGAAGGTGTTTTGTGTGATTTTTGAAGTTAGTTATTTTTCCAACCTTAGATTGTCAACAGTGAAACATATTGCAAAAACACCATAATAGATTTTTATGAAAAATAAATGATAAGAATTTAAAGATTTTAAGGGTCTCCTTTTCTGCAATTTTCTGTCTGGCACATGCATGTTAGACATTTATGTCAACACATTTGGAATTCTGGTCGTAATGCAACAATACAGTTTGTATAAAACTTTATTTTAAGAAATACAAAGGCATGAAAGAAGATTCCAAACTGATTCTCCTCACTGGTGAAACCTAACAATGTACATAGTTACAGCTTTTAATTGGCAGATTGCATCATTATGTCAGAATTCGTCAGGGCTCAGCTTGCTTAATGTTCGATGTCTTGTATTGCTTGCTGGTCCTGAATGTTTGTATGTGCTTGCTTCTGTGGACTTTACAGTACTATTTCTTATAATATGCTGTAAATTTCTCTCTGTCTTTGTTCAGATGATAGCGTCCATGTGTCAGCCATGGGGAGAAAAGACTCAGGTAATACTATGTAACAAAAGCCTTAATAACCATCCTATTAGGAGGGACGTTTTCAATAGCAGAGCTCCAGAACAGCAGTATTCTCTCTGGAGCAAGCCCACTCACGAATAGTGTTAGTCTCTTTTAGCTGGCTCTTTTAGCTGGTTAGCTGGCTCTTTTCATTTTCCCCCCGATTAGCTGGTCCAATGGGACCTGGCTTGCCATTCTTTAAAAGCTCAGGTTCATTTGGACTATGTTCTGCTCCATGAAAAATACTGGTTTCCTAAAATGTCATAGTTCAACTGCCACGTCCCTCTCCAATGCTTGTAGGAAGCTATGGGGCTTTTCAACATCTTTATCTTTTTCAAACATCATGGGATAATGAATGACATTTCACATAAGTAAGAAGTAAATTAAATGACTAAGTGACCTAGTTGAGTGTTAGTCTTTGAGTCAGAGATGACGTAAACTGGGTGAGGGTAGCTGGGTCTTTGCAGTAGGTAGCGAGGGGTGGGGCTGAAGGAACTCCCTGTGTAGGTCTGTCTATAATAGTTTCATCACATGTTGGGCATGGCGACTGCCGACATCAGTCCTAGTCCACTGAGATCTCAAAGAAGACCGGAGCATTTAGAAATGGAAGAACGTATCAAACGATACACTTTTGCACACAGCAAAGGTGTCCCCTCCGATATGGTAATCATTCAAAACCCGTAACGCTTTTCCCAGTACAGGTATTTGTTCTATGTTCCATGTTCTTATGCTTTCCATGTTGTAAAATGTTATGCTTTCCATGTTGCAGCTGCCATGAACAGCTGAGGAACAGTGTGAATGTATTTCTGTCTGTCTATCTACCTTTGGAAGTATATCACTTTCAGATGAATACAGAGAAGTGTGCTGACAGATTGTTGAAGCCATTGAGTACAGTATACGAGAAGTGTGTTGGTCTGTTGGTGTTGATGGTGTGATGGTGTGTGTCCGTCTCTCCTGATCGAACAGTGTGGTCTCTGGGAGAGGGACAGGCTCCAGAGGACCTTGACAAGCCCGTAGACACCCCACCGCTGTCCAGCCTGCTCATAGAAAGACCCCAGGGCGGATCCATCACTGTGGGTGAGTGCCTGCTGAGTGAGCTCTCCTCTCACAGCTGCTGTAGACCAGAGATGATATACTCATAGAGACATTTTAAAACCCTTACATGTATTATATTTGTACTGGTCAAGGTCTTTTCGATTTGTCTCTCTCCCTTGTTATGATGAAATATAGCCTCTCTCTCTGCCTCTCTCTCTCCTTCTCTGCCTCTCTCTCACTATTGTATTTATTCTCTCCAAGAGAAGGAACCTCTGGCAACCATGTGTAGTACATCTATCCACCTCAAAGGCTATTCCCACCATGGACATGCTGTGTTTTACATGTTCACAAGGTGGAGACATCTCCTTTGTTGCCAAGGTGGAGGCCCAAGACCTGCTCCGTAAACCCACCATCAAGTGGTTCAAAGGGAAATGGATGGACCTGGCCAGCAAGACCGGAAAGCACTTGCAACTGAAAGAAACCTTTGACCGACGCACCAAGGTAGACACCCTCCCATGTATAGCTCTATGTACTGTATGTTAACACACACACGCACACACATTGGTCCCCTAGCTGTCCTTCCAATACCTATGTATCACCCTACAGATTCATACATTTGAGATGCATATCATCAAGGCCAAAGACAACTATGCTGGAAACTACAGGTGTGAGGTCACCTACAAGGACAAATTTGACAGCTGCTCTTTTGACCTGGAAGTGAAAGGTTTGTTGCGCTGTTCGAGTCTCAGTCATACAGCAAAGAACACACACTGAAACACGAGCAATGATACAATATACTGTGTTATTGTTTTGCATTGTCTTTCAGAACTGGAACAGTCACAGAGTGTTGATATTCGATCAGCTTTCAAAAGAAGGTAATGAGAGCAACACAATCTGACCTCGTTATTTAGATTTTTTTTAAACAGACAGTAGACTAGTAGACTAGTTTTCAGAGTCAACAAAAGAGTGATATTTTTACAGTTATTGGTTAGATTGAGCATTTGATTAATGAGTATCCTTTTTTCTCATAATAATAAATATGACAATAGTAACATTAAACACAAACTTCACTGGTTTCGAGCAAGATTCAATACACATGGCAAATAAAGCTGAAAATGTACATTTGAACATCAGATACATGGGACATTGTGGCTCAGTAGGAAAACCATGGCTCTTATCATAAACCAACATGAGAACATAGTGTCTGAAACATAATGACCATGAAATCAGATGTGATTAACCTTTATTAAGGTAATTACCAATCAACGTGTTGAACAGCACAAAGGCCAATGCTTGCATTTGAAACTCCCTCCCAACAATGTGTCAGAAAGCAACGCAAAACATCCCATCCCCATAGCATTATCCCAACGTAGCTGCTCAGTGATGCTCCTGCAACACAGCAGAAACATTGTGGAAATGTTTTCATATGGTGGTAGGGATCGCTCTCGATACTCCTTACACAAACCAGTTCATTAGAAGCATTTAATTGGAAATGAACCGAAAGGGTTTTTGTGTAAGCCACCAATCATGTGTTAGTCTGGACCTAATACATTTGATTGAAGTCAGTAGCCGCTGCTTTGCGTTGTTCTTTTAGCATTGTTTATCTAGTTGCCTGTTACTGTTTCTACTCTGATTAAATCTCCATTAATCTCTTCTTGTTAACAACAGCAGTGAAGGACACGAGGATGCAGGGGATCTTGACTTTAGTGGTCTTCTTAAACATAGGTGAGAGTCACTGTCCGTCCTCAAGGGGACAGTCTTATTTTTGTATTTTTTTTACTATGCCCTTGTTTTGGGTGTTTACCTTTTTTCTCTTAATTTTTTCTTTTGCCCCAGCAACCACCATTAAATCTTTTACCCTCTTTTTACTCTTTTTTTATCACATGGTATATATATGCATTACAATAGAGTATAATATATTAAAGAGTGCAGTATATTAGTTAGAACATAGGTGAAGTACCATGTACTGTAAGAGTACATAATTTCATTAATATCAGGAGTTACAGTGAATCACATACTATCTAGTACACTATCTACTCTCACATATTGATAACTGTATTTTTTAGTTTCTTTTTTCGTTTGTAAATACAAATCTACATGTTTTTTCTTGGTTCAGACAACAGCATGTTTTTTCAATGTACTGCAATGAGTACAATAGATCTCGGCAGACCGTGACACTTCACTGAGGTAAAATTACACATTTATTTGGGCTTGTCTCTTCTTCTTCCCTACACATTCAGAAACCAAAGGTTAGTAGAGAGAATAACCTAGGTAATTAAACGATTAGACCTTACTGCGGGGTAAGTACTATAATCCTGTAGCGTCCCCAGCATGGAATGTAGCTCTAGGATCTGGAACAAGCAAGAGTGTTGGCCTACTGTAGTACGGTAACACTTCATTTACAGCCGACATTCTCAAATGCTCCATTAACAATCAGTAAGGATGGAAATGGACTTTGCATCATGAAGTCTCTCTACTGTTGGGGATGACCACTTTTTTGATCAACAGTAGAGTTCAGTAATACTCTGTTTATGAGGCCAAAGGACTCCCATTTCGGATCATTAGTGATCTGCTAGTGGATCATTTATGAATGATGCTGTGAAATAGTGTTATCGCTACAATGTCATTTTATTTCAACTTAGAAATACAAGGCACATATCACAATGTTTATTTCAGTATACACAGTAATTGCCTGAAAATAAACAAGAAGAGAGATGCATAAGAATGAAATAATAATTTCATGCTTTTTTACCTCCAAAGCTTTCCGACATTTGGGAAAATGTCCATGAAAGAACGGACTGATTGAATGATCTTTATTTAGCTGCCTAATGGATCTACTCACGCCCAGGGCAACATGCTTATTAACCTGGATCTCACAGATCTAACATCCCCTATGGACGCCTAGCCTTCCATCTCTAACACGGTCAGAGCGTCTCTGAAGTGGTGATGAGTGAACATACTGAGACACAAGGCAAAGGGATGGGCAATGTGAATAGAAAGAGAAGGATTGTAGACTTTATCAGCAGCACATCTTGGAGTAAGAGCTCCCTATATTCCTGCATGCAGCACCTAGATCAGTAGTTCTTTCCCAAATTGTTTCATTCTGTTGAGGTGTCATGTTCACCCCCCCCCTCCCAAGGAACAAAAGTAGCCTAATATTAGTTTATGACCTTTTTACTGTTATTTATTAATACAGCACTGGTTAAAATGTATTTTCTCTTGCAAAATCTCACCCTAAAGGCAAGTAACAATGTCCAGACTTAAAGAACTCGACCCTGGTCAAAACCCCTACCTGAAACATATTCAACTCCCTTGTAATAATCTGATCCCTCTACTTGCCTCAGCAGTAAAACCCTTCCTATAGGATATAATAGACTAGCCACCCCCTCTCCTCCTGTAACACCTCATCCAGAGAGGATGTCAGAGGACAGGTACAGGGCTTCAGACCACGCCCATCCCTTTGTGTGACATGTCCTGAGGAACTCTGTAGGGAGAGAGAGAAGGGAGGGAGAGAACGTGTGTCTGATATAAGGAGAGAGAAGAATAGAAATGACTAGAAACACAGCAGATCAGTAGAATAGCGGAGGGAAAACACTCTTGAAAACTAAGTTAGTAGGTAGTCCCTATCTACAGTAGATACAACACAGAGTAGTCTTCCTTCAGCGCAGTCACTGTCCCTTTTATAGTATCCTCTCCCCTTTCCAGAACCTCCTTCCCCACCCAATACCCCCCATAGGGATCAGTTCCTCAGGACACGTCGCGATAGCCCAGAGCGTGGCCCCAGCCCTCAC
Source organism: Oncorhynchus nerka (assembly GCF_034236695.1). Lineage (NCBI taxonomy): Eukaryota > Metazoa > Chordata > Actinopteri > Salmoniformes > Salmonidae > Oncorhynchus > Oncorhynchus nerka. The sequence continues at coordinate 26,667,001 of NC_088403.1, read as the reverse complement.
ACCCTCCCCTCGTGTCCTGCCCCAGGGAGCCCAAGCAGGATGAGACCCCCGAAGTGGACGTGTGGGAGATCCTGAAGTCGGCCAGGCCAGACCAGTACGAGAAGATCGCCTTTGAGTATGGCATAACAGACCTGCGGGGTCTGCTCAAGAGGTTGAAGAAGACCAAGAAAGAGGAGAAGAAGAGTGAAGGTGCTGAATTAAGTGTTTGTCCATGTGACTGTGTGTCACTGTTGGGATTATGATGCACTAATCTGTGATTATTCAGGGAAAAGGCACACATTTCACTGGTTTTCTATAGGATGAATAACCATTGTCATGGGATATTGTCTTTTTTGACAAAGCGTTTGCCAAGAAGTTGGATCCAGCATACCAGGCTGACAAAGGAGGGAAGATCCGCTTAGTGGTGGATCTTGCAGACCCCACAGTAGAGCTGAAATGGTACAAGAACGGCCAGGAGATCCGTCCAACTCCAAAGTATGTCAAGCTTTTTCTTCTTTCTCCATGTGTTAGTCTTCTGTATGTTTTTCTCAATTTCGTCTTCTCACAAATGAAAGGCCTTTTTGGGAGTTCCTCATAAAATGTGTTTCTTTCGTGATTTGGTCCTCATTGCCAGTCCCCTGGCACTTGTAGTTTTTATCTGTTCCTTGTCATGTCTCTCAGCATTGAAAAGCAATGGTTCACATGCTAGTGTTTCTGATGGTCTCGCGGTGTACACAAGCAAGCAAGGACGCATACACCCAAACTTGCACATCAAAACACACATTGTTTTACACCAATAATTGCTTTCACATAATGACACACACATACAGCCCTGTGTGACCCTGTTATGAACAGGGTCTACTGCCTCAGACCTTGTAAACCAGGGACAAGTCTGACCCTACATGCCCTTCACACCCATACAGAGCTCCCATTGTGCCCAGACACACACACAGCTACATGACCAGCCCAGATCTCTGCACTGTAAACCATTACCAGCTGATGCCCAGTGAACAAATAACATTCTCTCAACACTAATGTGGTGTTGATAAGATACCACCTGCATCTCACCAATGCATCAAGAACGTTATTTGTTTGCTGGTCAGTGCGTGGCACTGAGCTACATTTGAGTGGAAATGCACTGTTTGATGTTTTAAATAATGGTCCTTTGCTATTAACTACAGGTCCTTCTCTGTACAGGGAAATGGCGGTACCTTCTCCACAGGTCTTTAACTGACTCTGGCTTTGTAACAATCAATGGATGATCTATTATTTTGATAGCTGTGTACCCCACCAATGTTAGTGTACCATAAATATAATATGGCGTAGTTTAAGTGTATTGATCTTACCACATCGTTTTATCAACCTGTCAATAATGGGAATGTATAACGAAAAGTGACTATTTTCTTACCTCTCTCTGGAAATCATTTGTATAATTAAGTGATAATGCCCGAGAAGCCAGTGTTTGAGGATATATTAGCACGGGTGGTGTGCAAACCATGCCAATATATCCTCTAAACACCGGCTTCGAGGGCATTATCACTTTTATACAATGGGTTACCAACCTATTCAAATAATGATTGACATAATTTCATTTTCATCGTTATTTTGATGAATTTATTCATACTATTTCATCCTTCCACAATATATAATCCCAACACAAATCTAGGGTTGCTACCCAAGCCGGCTGGTCGTTCGTTCTATTGGTTCGGTTGCCAGAGACGCGACCCAGTTGATCGGTCTTTTTGTTCTGTATCTATGGACGTGACCCAGTTGTTCGTTCTAAATGTTCCATTGCCATACTGTCTGGCAACGTTCTTATCCCTTGCTTGCTAGCTAGCCAACTACGGCTAACTTACAGTCATGTCAAACAGTGCTATCAGAATAACATCAAAGTAGCTGCATTTGCATTTGTTTAAGTTGTTTTCTAGTGACATTTATTTGGATACATCCATAACACTGAGCTAATGAGGCACGATTTCGCCTGGCATTGAAAATGTGCTCTCTCGTCAGGACACTTGTTCAGAGGAGCTAGCCAACAACAGACTGCAAACTAGCTGCACTTCGTTGACATTTCTTTGTATACATCCATAAAAATTATGCCAGCTAATTCATGATTTCAACTGGCTAAGAAACGCTGCCTGCCTGTCTGTCTTGTCTCGACTCGTTCATTACTATGTGACAACTGGAGATTGTTTCAATATTCAAATTCTATGTCGCAAATGTCGGAGAGACAGTAAGGTTTATACACATCTCTGCTGTTAAAAACTAAATGTTAGTCTAAAAGAAATGTGAGATAATGTCTAGATGTTTTTTATAGTGGAGATCAAGTTTATAAAGTGCCTGGCTGGGCTGATGAGACAGTGGATTGCGCAGTCAGATGTAACAGTTAACAAATTCCATCACATGAAACAAAATTCTCTGGTCTGATGAAACCAGGATTGAACTCTTTGGCCTGAATGCCAAGGCTGCAAGAAAAATACATATTTTCAACTTTGACTTTCACCCAAAACAAACGCAGATTGGATGTCGGGCATAATCTTATTTTCAACATCTGTTCAACAACATTTTGCTAGGTAGGATAGCCCAATGTCAAAACACAGTTTGAACGTGTCCAAATCTATAACCAATATGCAGAAAACTTAAACATAAAATGTAGTAAAATGACAAACATGCCACAACAATAATCATATTTAGCCGTTGGTAACTTGTGGAATAGACACCGGCTGGAATTAGACCCACCCGTGTGTATTAACAGTAGTTATACAATACTTTTGAAAGTTAATCTCATCACTCAATCTAACATCTGTATTACTCAATGTTACAAGACCTCTATGTACCCTCAAAGTGTGTACTTAGATTCTAAAAAGGAAAGGGTCAATATCAGGCTACTCTCAGTAGAGGTTGTTCAAAGCTAAGCCGAGTTAAAGCCATCTGGGAGGTTATTGCAGTTTTCTGTTCCCTGGTCTCCAGTGGTGTATTTCCCAGGATTCCCTGTTATGAAGATCTCTCGATCTCTCTCTCTCTCCCTCTCAATTTTTTGTAACACTATTGGCTGTTACAGCCCCCTCCTCTAGCCTTCTGTCCTACCTGTCTGTCTGTCTGTCTGTCCTACCTGTCTGTCTGTCTGTCTGTCCTACCTGTCTGTCTGTCTGTCTGTCCTACCTGTCTGTCTGTCTGTCTGTCTGTCTGTCTGTCTGTCTGTCTGTCTGTCTGTCCTACCTGTCTGTCTGTCTGTCTGTCTGTCTGTCTGTCTGTCTGTCTGTCTGTCTGTCTGTCTGTCTGTCTGTCTGTCTGTCTGTCTGTCATGCCATGGTGCTCATCCTTTTTCTCTGCTATAACTACTTCTTCCTCTGGCTCCATTCCGGCTCCACTGCTGACCTTAAGTCAAAGGAAGTAAGTCCACCCGTCCTACATCCCTGACCTCTGGTGTGACCCCAACCCTCTGTCTACTCTATTCCTCTGGGTGTGCACTGACAACCCACGCTGATGCATGTTGGGATGTGTTTGTTTGTGAATGGGGGCGGGTCTCTGTATATGAATTTGGCTGTATATCTTCACATTACAATGACTTCAATGACAAAGGTTTTTGATTAATAAACTAGCACAACTTTTTATTCTTAAAAAAATAATAAAATACTACATATATTTCTGCTTTTGGAAGACTCAAGTAAGCAAAGGCAACTGTCTGTAGCTCAGTGGATGATATGAAGTCTTGAAATAATTGCCATTCACAAGCAGTCTGCTAAATGACTTAAATGTAATGTATACTATAACTTTATCTCCAAGCACATATAGTCACAGTATGTGGATATCCAGTGATTTGATTGATTGATGCACTTGCTGCATAGGTTTATCTTTGAGCAAAAGGGCACACAGCGGATCCTGGTCATCAACAACTGCGGCCTGAATGATGATGCTGCTTATTCCGTAGCTGCGGGAGAAGAGAAGTGCACCACAGAGCTGTTTGTCAAAGGTACCCCTCTCCATTCCATCATCCTTCTCTCTTCATTTTAATGTCTCTGAGGAATTAGTGGGACCAGAATGTGGTCTCTCCACAATTTCACACTCCACTGTTTCTAATTATATTGATGCCTGCCCCTCTATGATTTTATGATTTGTATCTTACCTTTCTGCAGAGTTACCAGTGAAGATTACTAAAGAGATTGAGGCGGTGAAAACGACAGTGAACGAGAGGATTGAGTTGGAGTGTGAAGTGTCTGAAGAAGGTGCTCAAGTAAAATGGTAGGGCCATGTCAACTTATTGTGTGTGTGTGTTTTTCCCTTTGTGTGTGTGTGTGTATGCTTGTGTATTTTTCCCATATATATATATATATATGTGTGTGTGTGTTTGTGTGTTTTCCCTTGTGTCCTTTGTGTGTGTGTGTGTGTGAGTGCCTCTGAGCCTCTAACCTTTTGTCTTCCCCCTCAGGTGTAAGAATGGCGTAGAGGTACCGACCGGGCCCCGGTCACGCTACCGTGTCAAGTCTGAGGGGCTGAAACACTGGCTAATCATTGACGATGCCTCAAAGGAGGACACTGGAACATTCTCCCTAATGGCCTCTGGGGGCACCTCTGAAGCCAAAATCCAGGTTGAATGTGTGTATTTCACTTCCCTCTCTTTTCCTCACACTTTCTCTCTTACCTAGAAACTGTAGATCAACTATATTGATGACTATTTTTACTTTTTTTCTATCCTCTTTCTTTCTGTTCTTCCCTTCATCAGTGAAGCCACTGAAGATTATTCAGGATTTGCAGGACATGACAGTGCTTTTGGGCCAGCCACTGAAGATGCACTGTGAGATCTTCCCTGGGAATGTTCCAGGTCGCTGGTACAGGAACGGACAGTTGATCCAGTCCAACGACCGCATCAACATCCTGCAAAGAGCCAAGTACGTCACCTCCCTCCCACTCGCCCATCTCCTCAGCCCCATACCTGTGTTCCTGGGGGTTTCATACCTGGTCAAGTAACAGAGGAAAAGATTCTGGGCCCAAATCATGATTCATCATTAGGCCCATGTAACCTGAGCAAGAAAAACTCAGGGTCTTAGCCCTTCCGTCTATCCTCCTGCTGGTCTCTAGTGTCTTTTTCATATTGATTAAGCTGTCTTCTCAGGAGCAAGCCTACAGTATTCACTTGTTTTCTTGTTTTGACAGGAACCACCGATTAGAAATTGTGAACAGCACCCTTCACGATGCCGGGGATTATACCTTTGTGCCAGAGGGATACTCTCAGAGCCTCTGTGCCAAAATTCATATCGTTGGTACAGTAATTTTAATGATACAAAACCATCCGTGGGTTGATAGGAATATTATAGAGCACTTACATGTTTTCTTCCTTGTCCCGTTCCTACAGATCCTCCCAGGGTGCACCTGGAGAGCTTGAACTTCCCTGACAACACAGTGACCATTGTGGCAGGAAATAAACTCCGTGTGGAGATCCCCATCAGTGGAGAACCAGCACCCAGAGTGGTGTGGATGAAGGGAGAGAGGGTGAGTGCTGACCTGGGTCGAAATAGGCTTCATTGTGCTTAATTGTTGTCGGAAGTAAAGTATACAGTCGTGGCCAAAAGTCTTGAGAATGACACAAATATACATTTTCACAAAGTCTGCTGCCTCAGTGTCTTTAGATATTTTTGTTAGGTGTTACTATGGAATACTGAAGTATAATTACAAGCGTCTTTACAAGGCTTTTATTACAATTGTCAATTACAAGTGTCAAAGGATTTTATTACAATTGTCAAAGGCTTTTATTGACAATTACATGAAGTTGATGCAAAGAGTCAATATTTGCAGTGTTGACTCTTCTTTTTCAAGACCTCTGCAATCTGCCCTGGCATGCTGTTAATTAACTTCTGTGCCACATCCTGACTGATGGCAGCCCATTCTTGCATAATCAATGCTTGGAGTTTGTCAGAATTTGTGGGGTTTTGTTTGTCCACCCTTGAGGATTGACCACAAGTTCTCAATTGGATTAAGGTCTGGGGAGTTTCCTGGCCATGGACCCAAAATATCGATGTTTTGTTCCCCGAGCCTCTTACTTATCACTTTTGCCTTATGGCAAGGTGCTCCATCATGCTGAAAAAGGCATTGTTCGTCACCAAACTGTTCCTGGATGGTTGGGAGAAGTTGCTCTCGGAGGATGTGTTGGTACCATTCTTTATTCATGGCTGTGTTCTTAGGCAAAATTGTGAGTGAGCCCACTCCCTTGGCTGAGTAGCAACCTCACACATGAATGGTCTCAGGATGCTTTACTGTTGGTTGGCATGACACAGGACTGATGTTAGCGCTCACCTTGGTCTTCTCCGGACAAGCTTTTTTCTGGATGCCCCAAACAATCGGAAAGGGGATTCATCAGAGAAAATGACTTTACCCCAGTCCTGCAATCTTACCGGCAGCAATATCCTTGCCTGTGAAGACCTTTTTGTGCAAAGCAATGATGACGGCACGTGTTTCCTTGCAGGTAACCATGGTTGACAGAGGAAGAACAATGACTCCAAGCACCACTTTTTGAAGCTTCCAGTCTGTTATTCAAACTCAATCAGCATGACAGAGTGATCTCCAGCCTTGTCCTTGTCAACACTTACACCTGTGTTAATGAGAGAATCACTGACATGATGTCAGCTGGTCCTTTTGTGGCAGGGCTGAAATGCAGTGGAAATGTTTTTTGGGGATTCAGTTAATTTGCATGGCAAAGAGGGACTGCAATTAATTGCAATTCATCTGATCACTCTTCATAACATTTTGAAGTATATGCAAATTGCCATCATACAAACTGAGGCAGCAGACTTTGTGAAAATGTATATTTGTGTCATTCTGAAAACTTTTGGCCACGACTGTACATACTGAATGTATGGGTACAGTACAATCTACTATTTGCCATCATAGGTAATCCTTGACTCTGGCCACCGTGTGCGAGCTGAAACCTTTCCGGATCACACCAGTCTTACCATCGACATCGCAGAGAAGGAAGACACAGGAAACTACAAGATAGTCCTGCAGAATGAGGCTGGGGAAGCAGGGGCTAGTATCAAAGTCAAGGTGGTGGATATCCCAGACCCTCCTGAAGTTCCCCTAGTCACGGAGGTGGGAGGAGACTGGTGCTCTATGACATGGGAACCCCCGATCTATGACGGAGGCTCACCCATCTTAGGTAGGTCTGTGTGGGTGGTTTTATGCTAACAAGTTGGATATTCTGGTGTGTGTATGTGATATAGAACTATGCTTTTCCCCAAAGGCTACTTCATCGAAAGGAAGAAGAAGCAGAGTTCCAGATGGATGAGGCTGAACTTTGACCTGAACAAAGAGACCACATTTGAGCCTAAAAAGATGATTGAGGGTGTCCCATACGAGGTGCGCGTCTTTGCTGTGAATGCCATCGGTGTGTCCAAACCCAGCGAGCCATCCAAAGCCTTTGTGCCCCTGGGTGAGTTCTGAGTACGCAATGTTCGCTTGGCAATGTAAATCTTTGTGACAAAGCCAGTGAGGTGACACTTACAGTAGAAAGGCGTTATCCTCTTATGTAAGCCAATACAGTTTATCCTGTGGTTATATCATATCACGATAGTGGGAGAAAAATGAAATACTGTATGATAGTGCAGGCCATTGCGTGGGCTGCCCTTCTCCTTTAAAACTGTTCCTCTGATACCCCACTATTCCAAGCATTCCGCATTCTGACTGTGACCTCCACTGGACGTGGCCGGGGCTTTAGGAGATATTAAATATGTCTTTATAATGGCTGCCAAATCATCTAGGGCTTATAGGTTTAGGAGATCAGCCTCCCACAGGGTTCAATAGGAGTTAAACTTGATGCAGAATGTAAGAATAGACGTTAAGAGCCGCCCCTAATGAGATCTGATGAACAGATTGATGGCATACCAGTGCCAGCTAGTGAGTGGGTGTCCCACTCACATGGGCATGGAGGTGTTTCTTAGGTATACTACATTGTATGCGTCATACTGTTCTTATGGCAATTGGAGATCCACTTTTGATAAGGCATGAAACATACTATACATGCAAGGAAATGTTTGTGTGACGTTCAACCTTTGTAACACTCTCACACTCACTCAGCTGTGACCAGCGAGCCCACCATGCTGGTGGTGGATGATGTCACAGACACCACGGTGACCATGAAGTGGCGTCCCCCAGACACCATTGGAGCTGCAGGCTTAGACGGCTACCTGGTGGAGTATTGCATCGAAGGAAGTAAGAAGCATTCGATTGACATGCCTCCATTGACGAATAGACTTTGTATTTTATAACTAGAACCCACTTGACTTTTCATGATCAGGAGAAACTCCTGGCTTGTTAATAAGTATTACCTGCTGTGTTAAGTCTATGGACATGTTCTCCGCAGCTGATGACTGGAGAGTAACCAATAAGGAGCTGACAGAGAAGACTAAGTACACCATCACTGACCTCCCTCCAGAGGCTAAGATCCTGGTAAGGGTAAGGGCCATCAATGCTGCCGGCGCCAGCACTCCCAGAACACTTCAGCACTCTATCCTGGTCAAAGAGGTCATCGGTAAGTCCTAGCCACTCTCCACTTCTCTTTTTGATGTCTGTATGTATTATTTATTAGCAAGGCTTAAGCAACAGGGCTAGGAACATGACATTTGAAGTCCAAAGGACAGGTGTTCATGGAAGATTTACAGTGCCTTCGGAAAGTATTCAGACCCCTTGACGTTTTCCACATTTTGTTACGTTGCAGCCTTATTCTAAAATGGATTTAAAAAATCAGCGATCTATACAGAATATCCCACAATGACAAAGTGAAAACAAGTTTTTAGAAAAATGTGCAAATGTATTAATATAAAAAAACAGAAATACCTTATTTGCATAAGTATTCAGACCCTTTGCTATGAGACTAGAATTGAGCTCAGGTGCAGCCTGTTTCCATTGATCATCCTTGAGATGTTTATACAACTAGATTGGAGTCCACCTGTGGTAAGTTCAATTGATTGGACATGATTTGGAAAGGCACACATCTGTCTATATAAGGTCCCACAGTTGACAGTGCATGTCATGGCAAAAACCAAGCCATGAGGTCGATGAATTGTCCGTAGAGCTCCGAGACAGGATTGTGTTGAGGTACAGATCTGGGGAAGGTTACCAAAAAATGTCTGCAGCATTGAAAGTCCCCAAGAACACAGTGGCCTCCATCATTCTTAAATGGAAGAAATTTGCAACCACCAAGACTTTTCCTAAAGCTGGCCGCCCGGCCAAACTGAGCAATCGGGGGAGAAGGGCCTTGGTCAGGGAGGTGACCAAGAACCTGATGGTCACTCTGGCAGAGCTCTAGTTCCTCTGTGGAGATGGGAGAACATTCCAGAAGGACAACCATCTCTGCAGCACTCCACAAATCAGGCCTATGTGGTTAAGTGGCCAGACGGAAGCCACTACTCAGTAGAAGGCACATAACAGCCCGCTCTGAGTTTGCCAAAAGGCACCTAACGACTCTCAGACCACGAGAAACAAGATTATCTGGTCTAATGAAACCAAGAGTGAACTCTTTGGCTTGAATGCTAAGTGTCACGTCTGGAGGAAACCTGGCACCATCCCTACGGTGTAGCATGGTGGTGGCAGCATCATGCGGTGGGGATGTTTTTCAGAAGCAGGGACTGGGAGACAAGTCAGGATCGAGGGAAAGATGAACAGAGCAAAGTACAGAGAGATCCTTGATGTAAACCTGCTCCAGAGCACCGAGGTCCTCAGACTGTGGCGAAATGTCACCTTCCAACAGGACAACAACCTGAAAATAGCTGTACAGCAACTTTTCCCATCCAACCTGACAGAGCTTGAGAGGATTTGCAGAGAAAAATGGGCGAAACTCCCCATATACAGATGTTCCAAGCTTGTAGTGTCATACTCAAGAAGACTCAATGCTGTAATCGTTGCAAACAAAATACTGAGTAGAGGGTCTGAATACTTATGTAAATGTTATTTTTCAGATTTATTTTTATAAATTAGCAACAAATTCTGAACCTGTTTTTGCTTTGTCATTATGGGGTATTGTGAGTAGATTGATGAGGATATTTTTTTTTGTAATCAATTTTAGAATAAGGCTGTAACGTAAAAGAAAATGTGGAAAGTCAATGGGTCTGAATAATTTCTGAAGGCACTGTAGATAAAAAATAGAAAGTATAATTTTCTTTAACGGAAATCACATTCCATCCACTTATCTGACCTGTCCTCTTCCCAGAACCACCTAAGATCCGCATCCCCCGTCACTTGAAGCAGACGTACACTCGTAAAGTCGGAGAAGCCGTCAATCTCGTTATTCCATTCATGGTAAGGCAATAACAGAAAATGGCTGAACCACCTCCAGTAAAAGCCTTTAGTAAATCATATTTAGTTAGATTCATGCTCCTATGCGATATGTGACATGTAGGGAAAGCCCAGGCCAAAGGTGAGCTGGCTGAAGGAGGGTCAGACGGTGGACCCCACGCAGGTCACTATCCGCAACACAGACTGTGACAGCATCATCTTCATCCGCAAAGCAGAGAGGAAGCACTCTGGGAAGTACGATATGAAGGTGGAGGTGGAGAACCACGTGGACACGGCTATCGTAGACATCCAGATAGTAGGTGGGTCAAAGGAAACTGACAGGAAGGATATCCTGATCTCACTTACAGATAAAGTTGTTTAGGCATAGATCAATTAAGCACTAAGCATCAGTCATTTTTACAGATTTAATCAAATAGGAAGTAGAAAAAAATACTATAAGAAGGAAAGATCTCATAGTAAAGAGTTGATCGAGTTGAATGTTTTTAGTGTTGTTCTGCCCTTTATTCCCTACCAAATTTTTCACAGCAGCTAATGTCTAGAACATGCCAATAAGACCCATACTGATGTTAATGATGTTAACGGATTCATCTCTCCACTCAGACCTCCCAGGGCCTCCACAGTGTGTGAAGATAGATGAGGTCTGGGGGGGAAACGTGGCTCTGGACTGGACCCCTCCAAAGGACAATGGCAACGCCGCCATTACAGGCTACACCATCCAGAAAGCAGACAAGAAGACCATGGTATGAGTCTGCTGAATGCATCACTTAGTACTGTACTGTATGGAATCAGTATGAGGGAGAGATTTACCTCTGTGTGTACTCTGCATATGGAATCCAGGTGTTTGTGCTAATCAATGTTATCCCCTGCATGTTTAAACTAATCTGCTTTCTGTGTGACAGGAGTGGTACACGTGTATTGAGCACTACCACCGCACCTGCATCACCATCACCGAGCTGGTGGTGGGGAACGAGTACTACTTCAGAATCTACTCTGAGAACATGGTGGGTCTGAGCGAGGGTGCCACCCAGACCAAGGACAGCGCCCTCATTGTTAAAGAAGGTATGTGTGAGCTCCTCTGTGGGGTGGGGGGGGGACACCGTATGGAGAGCAATGAAAAATATGACCCGTATGTCATCCCCCTCTACTTTCTAATATTATGAACCAACACATTCGAAAAGCAGTCCAGCCCCTCATGAACCTCAGTCACTTCTTTTTTCATTTTCTTATTTGTCTTTTGTCACAAAAGGTAACGATACAGTGATAAAATATACATTTTTACAGAATTGGACCAGTTGCTTTCATTCAGAGATGGCGTGGCGTATACACTACATATCATGTTTCATTGTACTGTACTGTTAATGCGGATGTTGCTGTTTCTGACCACAGATGATGAATTCAAATACTGTCTCTCCTTCAATCATGATCACAAGGGAAATTCCCCCATGATACAGCTCAGCGCCTGTATCATGTACAACCCCATTCTTCCTCCCTTCCTCCCTCTGCAGGCATGCAACTGAAGAACCCAGAGTACATCGACCACGACTTCAAAGAGCCTCCCAAGTTCACCCAGCCCCTCATCAACACCTTTGCCATCGCTGGTTACAATGCCACCCTCAACTGCAGCGTCCGTGCCAACCCACGGGTAGGTGTAGCCCGGGTTCCAGATCTGTTTGTGCTGTCTTGCCAACTCCATTTCAGCAATTGGAGTTCGCAAGACGGCACAACAGATCTGGGACTCAGGCTAGGGTAGGTGTGTAAGACTGTACTTAGACAGTGCCTACACCAACCCTCTGGGAATGTTCTGTCCAGCTAAACTCCTGGACATGGTTGTGGTATCATTGCTGCTGATGTTCAGTCCTGCCTATTAATTAGTGATTGATTCAGACATGGGAAACCAAGTATGTCTTCTCTATTGACTCTGGCCAATCAATGACATGAATTGATGAATTAGGAGCCAACCCCAAAGACTGTGCAGCCTTGAAGCCCTGAGGCTGGGACTTCCAATGCCCTGGCCTAGTGGGTCATCTTAGGCCTTTAGGCAGCCTGTTCCCCATACCCCTTCGGCCTGGTCCCCATACCCCTCCGGCCTGTTCCCCATACCCCTCCGGCCTGTTCCCCATACCCCTCCGGCCTGTTCCCCATACCCCTCCAGTCTGTTCCCCATACCCCTCCAGTCTGTTCCCCATACCCTCCGGCCTGTTCCCCATACCCTCCGGCCTGTTCCCCATACCCTCCAGTCTGTTCCCCATACCCTCCAGCCTGTTCCCCAATCCCCTCCAGTCTGTTCCCCATACCCCTCCAGTCTGTTCCCCATACCCTCCAGCCTGTTCCCCATACCCTCCAGTCTGTTCCCCATACCCCTCCAGCCTGTTCCCCATACCCTCCAGCCTGTTCCCCATACCCTCCAGCCTGTTCCCCATACCCCTCCAGTCTGTTCCCCATACCCCTCCAGTCTGTTCCCCATACCCCTCCAGCCTGTTCCCCATACCCCTCCAGGATGGACCAGGTCCAAATGGTCCAGGCCCCCAGCTGTATACTGAAAGCTTTACACCTGCAGCCTGCTCTTTCTGACCGCCTCTCAATCACGGCAGCCTTTACACCTGACAACTATCCTCTCTCTAACAACACATCTCTAGTCAGCTGCCTGAAGTTTTTTTGTTCAGAGGTTAAAAAACGGATTAAATAAACAGACAGAGGACATTTGTTTAACACATGTGCCTTATTACCATGGGCACTATGTAAATATAAGTGTTTATCTGATTAATGCACTCTTGGTTATAAGATATGACTGTTCATACACTGTTCTGATTAGGTTATCTCTAACTTGAACAGTGTATTGGCCCTCTCACTGAGAAAATAGTACAAATCCACAGACCAGTAAAACATTGCAATGTATTGAATGCTTTTGAAATAATGTACTACAACATATTGAGTTGACAAATGTTTTAATGATACAGTAGCGATGCCTTTTATACTACTTGATAAACATTATGGGGTGTAACTTGCGAAACATCCCTGACTTAATTGAGTATTGATATTTTAGAGGCTTCTCTAGGAAACGGGCTAACCTTCTCTGTTTTTGACTTCAGCCCAAAGTGATTTGGATGAAGAATAAGATAGCCATCATTGACGACCCGCGCTACCGCATGTTTAGCAACCAAGGGGTCTGCACCCTGGAGATCCGGAAACCCAGTCCCTACGACGGGGGCATGTACTCCTGCAAGGCCATTAATGACCTGGGTGATGCACTAGTGGAGTGTAAGCTGGAGGTTAAAGGTCAGTTTTGGCTGGAGGGGTACCTGGTAACCTGCGGTGTATGTTATCCACCTGTGTACAGTGTTAGGTGTCTAGACTCTATTGTGATGTAGATCAGTACATAGTTTGTTTCAGTGACTACACCACCAGGAGCCTGTCTATATCAGCTGTGGTCCTGTAAGTATTCACGGGAACATATATCGTAGATGATATATGCTTATATTGTCATATATAACATCCATCACCCCTGCTACTCCAATGAGGAACAATGTATTACATCATGTGGCTGAACTCAATCAATGCATTTCCTTCTCATTTTAGACAATTTTGAACACGTTCATCCAGTTACAGGTGTTCATACAAGACTTCAGTAATGTCACTTGTGTTCAGCCGAATCCTGTACATCCCACTACCACTGTTGAATTTCCTACCACAACTTCAAAGTCACAACGTCAAATGTAGCATGCTTCACCAATAGAGCATGGTTCAATTCTTCCTAAGCGACATCATACACCAACACCTCATAACTCAAACACACGTCAATACATATTGTTCTAGATGTAGTTCCCTTGTTAGATGAATAATATCTTGTGGCTCCATGTTTTAATGTTTCCCCTCAACAGATGGTGATGTTCCTTCAATTGCGTGTTTAACTCCTCATATAAAATGAGTTCAATAACTGACCAGTATTCCCTGGAGAACACATAACTCCCCCATGTAAACATTTGGATAACCCCTCTTCTCTTCTCTCCCCCCCCAGTCCCCACTCAGGAATAGTGAATGTATGTTCTCATCCAAGGTAAGCTTTCATATGGTTTTGGCATATGAAGCTTATGTCATTCATTTTGCATCTGTCAAATGCCAATAATACAGCTTTTCTCAGCAGTACTAGGTGGTATATTTAAGTTCACACCCACCCGTCTGAAAGAGTACCAAGAGAAGGAATGCAAGAGTTCAGGGCTTGCCTGCTTTATTCCAAATGGATGTGTGATATGTACAGTAACATAATAGATTATTGTGTATGTGGCTCTAGACACTTTATGGGCAGTGTTCATTGGAGCCAGTTACTTTCCAATAACACTCTAGGGATTGCTGTCTAGGGTGGCTGTCTAAAGTCAAGCGTACCCCTAACATTTCAGAAGTCTATTTTAACGGTTGGTGTGACTTGACTGCTTGTATGACCTGTGTTTCCCTGGTAACCGTGTCTGTTCCTTATCTAACATATGCCACACACAAAAGGTGAGTAACCATCAAACTAGTGCAAATGGCCTGATTGTGACATCAGAGTAAATACCAACATCTGCAGAGCATGGCTCTTTATTGAAGATTAAAGGTTGACATTATGTTTACAGTATTTTCCAGAAGTCGTTACTCCAGGATGGTGTCCTGTACATACGTGTTATGATATTTACTGGGGTGATAAGATAAAAAATTCATACATAGATCACTTTCTGCTGATTAATACATAGATGATATATCTATAGTAGGCCTATATTTGACACAATAGGCCTAGGCAGATATATATTTACTCACAGACACAAAAGTGACGTCTTGCACCTTCCCTTTACTGACACTCTATTTTCTCTCCTCTCACTGCTGTCCACTTTGGTATCTCTTCTTTTTTGTACTGTATTGTGTTTCTCTTCTGTTTCTTTGTTGCAGACTCGCCCTCTTTTCGCTGTTTCAGTGTCTGTTTCAATGTTGCACACTGACCCTTCGCTTTTGCCTATTATGATCTTCTCTCTGTTAAAAATGGATAGTCTTCTCTCTCTCTCTTTCACTTTCTCTCTATACCTCCTAACAACAAATTGAGTGTCTCTCCTTTCTCCCCCAGGGGGCTTTACCTTCTCTGAGCTCATGCAGCGTGGAGTGCCTTTACACCTGATCGATAAGTACATGAGCGAGACCAAGGCCGTAGAGCAGCCAGAGAAGTAGTCGGACTGAGCAACCTCTGATACGCCTAGGCTGCCCGGAACCTGTCGTCACACCACTAGTGATCTCTCTCACCAGCAGTCGAGGGAGGGGCTGGGGGGGGAGGGAGGGTTGTACTGGACTTTGGCATGGCATGCTGTGTGCGGGTATGGAGCTAGTTACCAAAGAAGAAGCCAATTCATCACCAGCTTTGTGTCATCTCGTAGTATTCAAAAGGCTCTGTTTAAGCTCAGTTGCATGTTGGCAGTGTTTTGGCTGTAGCTTTTTATTTTAGATGAGTAGTGCGGGAATGTATGGTAGGACGAACTGTAATTTCCACCTATGTGAACATGTTTAGTCTCTGTTGGGATGGGAACTGTATTTGGGGGAGGGGGCGAATGTTGAAATGTATAAACAATATGGCTTGATGTCTGTAATGCAATGTCTTGTGATTAAAGATTTAACTTCCGAAGATACAAATATTAAAACATTTCTGATCAGGTGATTTGCAATGAGAATTTACATTATTTTCATCAGTCCCTTTAAAATGCTTCACATTAAGATTTTCTGATTTCATTTTCTGTTCTTGGAGTATGAAAAGTATAGTTGTCTGACTAATGTTGAGATTTGGGCTTTCAAACAGACCGTTATCCATATTTTTGTTTAAGCTTTACACTGCATGACACATTGTGCTTTCTGTGCTCATACTGTACTTCAGGCTTGATTGTATTCTTCGCCGTCAGGCCATCTGCGCATGTTTTAATCTTCAATTTGTAATGTATGACTCCTGGAATAAAATAAAAACATGTAACATATCATCCTTTATGTGTAAATAAATACTTTCAAAAAAAGGTTTATACAGTACATAATAGGAAAAAAATACTTTAAGATGCTTAAAGAACACGATGTATTCACTTCAGAGCGCACTCGGAAATATTGCAACTACAGAATAAAATGTTACGTTCAATGGAGCCATGAAGCTGTAGAAAACTACTGCAGTTGTAGTTCACTGCTCCTAGCGGTCAATGGACTACATTTCATTTGAAATTCCCGGCCTCAATTCCCTTCCGGAGACTTGCTTCCTGCTGAAACGCAATTCTCGATCACAAACGGTAAATTTATCGACATTCATGGTTCCGCTCTAGAAAAATGACTGTTCACACGTAACTGCCAAATGAACAAGTATTTTCTGGTTGGTCGTGAGAAGATATCAGTGCCTGAAACACACAAGAACGTCAAGAGTATCGCTGGGTGATAGGCTACTTTTCGTAGCGCCGAAGCTGGAAACAATGCCACATTTCATGTGGCCGGAGCCGCTGTCAGCCGCACAACTCAAGCGGCTAGAGGAGCACAAATATAGCGCTTCGGGTCGATCCCTTTTCGAACCTCCTTGTCAGATATATTGGAATTGGCTGGTCCAACAAATTCCAACTTGGGTAGCGCCTAATACTCTGACTATAATTGGACTGGTAATAAATATAGTCACAACTGTAGTGTTGGTGTTTTACTGTCCAACGGCAACAGAGGAGGTAGGTGCTTTGCGACCTTGGGGGGGAGAAACTTTCGAGTAGCCATGTAGCAACACCCCATGACAGCATTGCAACTCTCTGAGATAATGTGTAACATTGTTGCAACTCGAATACATTTACAGCGCTGTTGTTACTTTGCAACCGGAACTTGTTCTCAACTGGCCTACCTGGTTAAATAAAGGTTAGAAAATTAAAACTGCTCAAAGCAACAGCATATTGGGTGGAAAATGTGCACAGTCCACTAATATTTTGTTCCTCGAAAGTTTGTCTAATGGCCTATTATTGTTGTCTTTGTCAAAGTTGCCACCATGTTTGCTCAGCCACTCATAAATCAAGCGAATAGTAATTTAAGGTAACTGGGAGTAAGTGTGGCTGAATGTTTATTCAAGGAAAGGTAAAGTTAATATTACTTTAGTTGTCGCAAGTTTGTTTGGATCATGTTAAGCAAATACAGTTTAAGTCGGAAGTTTACATACACTTAGGTTGTAGTCATTAAAACTCGTTTTTCAACCTCTCCACAAATTTCTTGTTAACCAGCTATGGTTTTGGCCATTCGGTTAGGACATCTACTTTGTAATTTTTCCAACAATTGTTTACAGACAGATTATTTCACTTGTAATTAACTGTATCACAATTCCAGTGGGTCAGAAATTTACATACACTAAATTGACTGTGGCTTGGAAAATTCCAAAAAATTATGTCATGGCTTTAGAAGATTCTGATAGGCTAATTGACATCATTTGAGTTAATTGGAGGTGTACCTGTGGATGTATTTCAAGGCCTACAGTCAAACTCATTTCCTCTTTGCTTGACTTCATGGGAAAATCAAAATGAATCAGCCAAGACCTCAGAATAAAAGGTAGACCACAAGTCTGGTTCATCCTTGGGAGCAATTTCCAAACGCCTGAAGGTACCACGTTCATCTGTACAAACAATAGTACGCAAGTATAAACACCATGGGACCGCTCAGGAAGGAGACGCGTTCTGTCTCCTTGAGATGAACGTACTTTGGTGCGAGAAGTACAAATCTATCCCAGAACAACAGCTAAGGTTCTTGTGAAGATGCTGGAGGAAACAGGTACAAAAGTATCTACATCCACAGTAAAACGAGTCCTATATCGACACAACCTGAAAGGCCGCTCAGCAAGGAATAAGCCACTGCTCCAAAACTGCCATTAAAAAAGCCAGACTACGGTTTGCAACTGCACATGGGGACAAAGATTGTACTTATTGGAGAAATTTCATCTGGTCTGATGAAACAAAAATATAACTGTTTGGCCATAATGACCATTGTTATGTTTGGAGGAAAAAGGGGGAGGCTTGCAAGCCGAAGAACACCATCCCAACCATGAAGCACGGGGATGGCAGCATCATGTAGTGGGGGTGCTTTGCTACAGGAGGGACTGATGCACTTCACAAAGTAGGTGGCATCATGAGGAGGGGGAAATTGTGGATATATTGAAGCAACATCTCAAGACATCAGTCAGGAAGTTAAAGCTTGGTCGCAAATGGGTCTTCCAAATGGACAATGAGCACAAGCATACTTCCAAAGTTGTGGCAAAATGGCTTAAGGACAACAAAGTCAAGGTATTGGAGTGGCCATCACAACACCCTGACCTCAATCCCATAGAACATTTGTGGGTGTAACTGAAAAGCGTGAGCGAGCAAGGAGACCTACAAACCTGACTCAGTTACACCAGCTCTGTCAGGAGGAATGGGCCAAAATTCACCCAACTTATTATGGGAAGCTTGTAGAAGGCTACCTGAAACATCTGACCCAAGTAAAACAATTTTAAAGGCAATGCTACCAAATGCTAATTGAGTGTAAGTAAACTTCTGACCCACTGGGAATGTGATGAAAAAAATAAAAGCTGAAATAAGTCACTCTCTACTATTATTCTGACATTTCACATTCTTAAAATGTGGTGCTCCTAACTGACCTAAGACGGGGCATTTTTACTAGGATTAAATGTTGAATTGTGAAAAACTGAGTTTAAATTTATTTTGCCACGGTGTCTGTAAACTTCAGACTTCAACTGTAGATAACAATAGGCAAACAACTTCAACCATAGTCAGCAAATCATTAACAGGTTGAATACCTAGGTTTTAACCCTGCCACGTGTTCATACTATGACATGTCATCCGCTTAGGTTGATTCCCTGAAGAGAGAGAGAGAGAGGGTGTGTGAACCTACCCCTTTGGCTATTTGGCTTCTTTTCCTTCCTTTGTATAGCTTGCGTTCAGGCACGTGCCTGTCTGGTATTCAGAGATGTTACAATATGTTTATTGGTTCTACACCTTTGTCCACCCATCCCACAGTACAGATTGGAATCTCACCACTGACACAAAGTCCAGATTCCATCAAGCTCCAGGCAGGTTTGTGCAGCAGACAATTCAACAAGCGCATTTTATATGCAGCACAAGCTGTTGTGTCAATGCAGCCATGGACTCACATGTAACCTGTCGCCATCTGCAATCTGTATGTACAGTACAGCTTTGAATAACTAGATAAAAGGGCTACCTGGCCTTGACATAAACTGCAGCATACACTACTGTCACTGACCAACTGAAAATATGTCAAGGATGACCCTGTATGCCTATACTTAATACAGAACTTGCCTGAGAGCCATGTAACTAAGATGACTACCTGCACACAGAAAGGGCTTTTTAGGGCAGGGGTTACTGAAGAGCAGTTTGTTGTTGGTAGAGGAAGGGACTGGAAAATAGCAGGATATCTAGAAAGAGAAAAAACACTACTGTAAAAATAGTTGTGGTGGACAAACCAATGGGACAAGCACACAGTTAGGCCAATACAGTAGTGTTGTGTTGAGAGTGCACAGTTGGGCACGTACTGTGCAGAGAGAACACAGTTGTGCAGAGAGAAGAGTTAGGCCAGTACAGTACATTGCAACCGGTGGGCCTGGGCCCAACTACTGGAAAGCCAGGCCCATCGAATCAGATTGGGGAACAAAAAAATTAAATAATTATGCCCTCTACATGTCAGTGTTCCAAACGGGACATTATTTGTCTTTTTACCTAAACATGCAAACACCATCAGATAGAATTCATAGCAAGCAGTGCACTGGAATGGCATTTAGATTAAGTGGAATGACATTCTCTCATGGGATGGGTGGTCAAAAATCACTAACTGAAAGCCACACCCCAATAAGCCATGAATATGACTGCATTAAGGCCTATGTCACTGTGCTTATATGGCTATACAGTGCATTTGGAAAGTATTCAGACCCCTTGACTTTTCCACACTTTCTCAAATGTATTAACACTTTTTCTCATCAATCTACACACAATAACCCATAATGACAAAGCAAAAACAGATTTTTAGAAATGCTTGCACATTTCTATAAAAAACTAAAAACAGAATATTGAGATATTTCTTCAACTTGATTGGACTTGATTCTTCAACTTGATTGGACACCTGTGGTAAATTCAATTGATTGGACATGATTTGGAAAGGCACACACCTGTCTATGTAAGTGCATGTCAGAGCAAAAACCAAGCCATGAGGTCGAAGGAATTGTCCGTAGAGCTCCGCGACAGGATTGTGTCTAGGCACAGATCTGGGGAAGGGTACCAAAACATTTCTGCAGCATTGAAGGTCCCCTAGAACACAGTGGCCTCCATCATTCTTAAATGGAAGAAGTTTGGAACCACCAAGACTCTTCCTATAGCTCCAGAGTTCCTCCGTGGAGATGGGAGAACCTTCCAGAAGGACATCCATCTCTGCAGCACTCCACCAATCAGGCTTTTATGGTAGAGTGGCCAGACGGAAGCCACTTCCTCAGTAGAAGGCACATGATAGCACGCTTGGAGTTTGTCAAAAGGCACCAATAGGACACTCAGTCCATGAGAAACAAGATTCTCTGGTCTGATGAAACCAAGATTGAACTCTGGCCTGAATGCCAAGCATCACGTCTGGAGGAAACCCTGGCACCATCCCTACAGTGAATCATGCATGGTGGCAGCATCATGCTGTGGGGATTAATTTTTTTTAGCGGCAGGGACTGGAAGACTGGTTAGGATCGAGGCAAAGATGAGCGGAGCAAAGTACAGAGAAATCCTTTATGAAAACCTGCTCCGGACCGGACCGGATCGTCGACCCTAAGCACACAGCCAAGACAACGCAGGAGTGGCTTCGGGACAAGTCTCAATGTCCTTGAGTGGCCCAGCCAGAGCCCGAACTTTACCCGATCTAACATCTCTGGAGAGACCTGAAAATAGCTGTGCAGCAACACTCCCCATCCAACCTGAGAGCTTGAGAGGATCTTCAGAGAAGAATGGGAGAAACTCCCCAACTACACCATGCCACTGCCACCTTTATTTGTTCATTTAGCAAACAACACCGCTCATAGTCCAGTGCCTTTTATCACAGTCAACACACCTATATTTTATCTTTAATTAACTTAACAAATACTACATTCTCTGAGTCTCATGGCAAAATGTGTAGAATAACATGGAGCTTCAAAACAGCACATTTTCCTCTTCCCCATGGAAAAATGTGTAGAATTGCAGGAAATGTGCCTTAAAACAGCAGTTTTCTCTTTGCCCCATGGTAACATTTTATATAATTTTATTTTGATTTATTTAGGAAAACGGCTGTCTTTATTTATAGAAGAACAATTGTCCCACCCAAATTTCTTGGGGCTCACCCACCAACAAATTTCTGGACTACTCGTACATTGTTGTATGGAGAGATGATAAACACTGATTGTTGGCTCAACCCT
Source organism: Oncorhynchus nerka (assembly GCF_034236695.1). Taxonomy (NCBI): domain Eukaryota; kingdom Metazoa; phylum Chordata; class Actinopteri; order Salmoniformes; family Salmonidae; genus Oncorhynchus; species Oncorhynchus nerka. The sequence continues at coordinate 26,645,301 of NC_088403.1, read as the reverse complement.
AATGTCCAGATAGCTGGTAATACTTCAAGTCCCAGTGTTAGGAACTTACCCAGTCATCTACTTTCCTTTACCATACCTTCACTTTTTTTTCTTTCACACTCACGTGTGTGTGGTGGGGGTTGGGAGGGTCATTCAAATGAATGTCATTGAAATATTTATTTATTGCGTTATCAGGGAAGATGTGTGCAAAGAGAGCATCGCTGTCTTGAATGAGTACAACTTGTCCTGATACTTCCAGGCGAAGCATGCAGAGAAATATAGGAATGTCTTCTGAGCAGAGGGCAAGTGCATTGAAACAGTTGCTTTCTCTTTTCACAAAACTGCATTCAGCAAACGACGGAATTGAGAGCTAGCTACTGTCCCACAAGATTGCTAAACATAGCAAGCCATTCGATGAGGGCAAATTTATTGAAGAATGTTAATTGACTCTGCAGCAATACTTTGCCCCGACAAGAAAGATGTGTTTTGAAAATGTTTCCCTGTCAAGACGAACAGTGACACGGCTAGGGTTGCACATTTTGGGGAATATTCAGAGATGGAAACCTTCTGTGGGAATATATGGGGATTTAATATTAATACCATTTTAAATATAGCTGTTTTTTGCATTGGATATATTGACCATATCATATGGAGACAAACATAAACCTTTTACCTTATCATAAGTAGACAATTGCAAATTATTAAATCCTTCCCAGAAAAAAAACGATTTAGTTACGAATTGAACTTTAATTAAATGAGTTGACTCTTCACATGTGATGATTTCATTGAACAACAAAAGAAAGGGATATTGAATGATCCCCAATGATCCATTGCATCTCCCAAAAACATTTTCAACATACATCTGTAAAATGATAGTTTAGAAACTAAAACTTTGGTTGTCTTCCTCTCAGGCTTCCATGTCTTCTCCCTGGACCTCCTCAACGTCCACCTCTTGAACATCAGACTCTGAGGCCTCATCCTCACTGTCACTTTCCAACCTTGTTGAAGTTGTCAGGCTCAAAAAGCCTCAAATTTGCCCGGAAGGCCACCAATCTTTCAACCCTTGTATTGGTCAGCTTGTTGCGTGCTTTAGTGTGTGTGTCTGTGTTTCCAAACAAGGACCAGTATCGCTCTGAGGCGGCTGATGTTGGTGGGATTTGGAGGATGATGGAGGCAACAGGGGAAGGAGCCTCAGATCCACAAAGTCCCTTCCACCAGGTGGCTGATGAGATATGTTGTCACGACTGCCATATTGCATCTCCATCCCAAAGCCCTTGCTCGGAAGTGTACTTCACCAGACTGCCAAGAACCTTGCCCTCATCCAGGCCAAGGTGGCAAGACACGGTAGTGATGACACCCTAGGCCTTGTTGATCTCTGCACCAGACAGGATACTCTTGCCAGCATAATTGGGGTCCAACATGTACGCTGTGGCTTGTATGGGCTTCAGGCAGAAATCTTCAAGCTTTTCAATGTATTTCAGAACTACAGTTTCCTCGGCTTGGAGCAACAGTGAAGTGGGCAGGCCAGTACGGATTTAATCTCTTACATCTGCAAGCAGAGTCTGAACATCAGACAGGATGGCATTGTCTCCCTCAATCTGGACAATGGCTACTGCTATAGATTTCAGGCTGCTTACCACTCTCTCCCAAAATACATCCTCCAGGAGGATCCTCGATGGGGCTGGCCATTTCTTGGAGAGACTCCTTCCCCTCCAGGAGACTGTCAAACATGATGACATCACCCCAAAGGGTGTTGCTGGGCAGCTCTTGTTCTTCCCACTTTGCTTGGTGAAGTAGATTGCTGCTATAACTTGATGACCTTTCACATACCTAACCATTTCTTTGGCTCTCTCGTAGAGTGTATCCATTGTTCTCAGTGCCATGGTGTCCCTGAGGAGAAGATTCAATGCATCAGCAGCACAGCCAATGGGTGTGACGTGAGGGTAGGACTCCTCCACTTTAGACCAAGTAGCCTTCATGTTCGCAGCATTGTCTGTCACCAGTGCAAATACCTTCTGTGGTCGAAGGTCATTGATGACTGTCTACAGCTCATCTGCAAGGTGGAGATTGGTGTCTGTTGTCCCTTGTGTCTGTGCACTTGTAGAATACTGGTTGAGGGATGGAGATTGTGCAGTTAATTATTCCTTGTCCACAAACATTTAACCACTGATTGCAATAGTCTGCTTTCTCTGATTTGCTTGACCTTCACTTGAACTCTGTTGAACTCTGCATCCAGCAAATGAATAGATAAAGCATGTCTGGTTGGGGGGTCTATGCTGGGGGAAGAACATTCAGAAATCTCTTCCAATACACATTGCCTGTGAGCATCAGAGGTGAACCAGTTGCATACACAGCTCGAGCAAGACATTCATCAGTATTTCTCTGACTACGTTCCTCTATTGAATCATAAATACTTCTGATTCCAGGAGGCCCATGAGCTGTTGCTATCGATAAGGTGTCTGATTAATCATTTTCACCTCGAATAGAAGTAGAGGGACTTTTGTCAGAGGTTGCTTGTTGTGAGCGCTGAGGGAACTTTATGCACTTGGCCAGATGATTCTGCATCTTTGTTGCATTCTTCACATATGATTTGGCACAGTATTTGCAAATGTACACAGCTTTTCCTTCTACATTAGCTGCAGTGAAATGTCTCCACACATCAGATAGTGCCTGTGGCATTTTCCTGTAAAGATTAGAAAAAAATTAGAAACAACAAATACAATTCCATGTACAGATAAATAATAAAGCTGTTAGATTAAACAACTCCTTTGTAAGATAAATGTTTTAAAATGAAACATGTATGGAAACAGGTGAATTAACACTCCTCAGCAGGCTCAAGCAAGCTAAAACCCACGGTAGCAAAAACTAACTAGCAAAAATTGTTAACCAGTTAGAAATGATTTAAACACACTCTGCTGTACGTTACTATTTAACAGTTAACAAAATATCATGTATGTCATATACAATATATTCACCCCACCCAGTGTTGTAATCAAAAGCATGTAGTCCTTGGCTCAGACAGTGTAGTAGTGTGGGCTCAATAGCATCTCATTAGTGTGCAAGATCTTGATAATCAGCTGTACATGTGATGGAAGAATACACTGTGCATGCGGAGATTTGCAATTCCATTGAATTGGGGATAGTTTAACCAAAATATGCCACAATACCTACAATTGGCTTGTGTATCCCACAAAAAAGGTTCACTGTTTTAAGCAAAGTTCCCCAAATTCCAGGGCCTAACTTCCATGGAAAATTCCGTAAATTTACCAGAAAGTTTCCGACCCTTTGCAACCCTAAACACAGCGTGTTGAGGACATTGCAGAGAATATGGAAACAGCAGTTGAAAAACAAGGTAAAGGATTTCACCTATTTCTCCTTGGAACTGGATGAGAGCAGTACGTGACACGGCGCAGTTGTTGATATTGTTATGAGGCGTAACTCCAGACTTTGAAATTACAGTCAATGAAGAGCAAAACCACAGGGAAATATTTATTGGAGGTTAATAAGTGTGGCAAAGCTGGGACTGAGTTTTGAAACATTATCCAGTGTGACCACTGATGGATGCCCAAACTTGACAGGAAGTTCTGAGGATTTCAAAGTGTTGGAAAATGACATGCTGTTGGTTTTCTCTCTTTTCACCTTCAATGTGGATAACACTCCTACTGACCTGCAACTTGAGCTTGTAGACCTTCAGTCTGATGCAGTGATTGGAGAACTATTCAAAACAATGTCACTGACGAGGTTCTCGCATCTTTCGATGAACAACACTTTCCAAACATTAGGAGTCATGTTCAGAAGATGTTTGTACTGTTAGGTTGACCCAATATATGTGAATTATTATTAATAATGAAAATATCTACCAAAAGGAGAACATGGATGTGGTTTATTTCTGTGCATGTTAAAAAAGTAAAATAAGTAGCATATCTGGACATGATTTACAGTAGATACATATACTGTCAACATAGTCACTCCCATGATGTACAATCCTGTAATATGCCTCTGGACGGCGATGCCAAAAATATATTCTAATGTGGCCCTCTGTGGAAAATAATTGCCCAGGCCTGCATTACACTGTTTTGCCTTTCAAATCATTTTCTACAAAACAGCTGTAGTAAGCATAGATTTTAGACAACGTATTATAAGATGTCTGTTAGAGAACAAACCCGTGTTGAGGTAAATAGTCAAACATCTCAACTTGTCAAACAAAAGCAACTCTGTTTTGCAAGAAGTGAATCAATATAAGACAAACCACTTTCCACAATGTGTGTCATGGCTTTCTTCAATCTTCACTGATTTGGTAATACACCCTGCATCTCATGTAAACAAGTCTGTTTGTTTACACAGAAGACAAAGACGGAGACCATTCCCTTCAACGGGGGATGGTGGAGGAAAAGTTTGTCCTAGTTGAAAATAGAAACCAGGTCATTCCATCCCCTTGTTTTAATCTAATTTATCTCCCTCCTTTCTCCTCCCTTCCTCTTTCCAGGCTCCAGCATGGGTCTTCATTCTGAGTGCGTTGGGCCTGTTCATCTATCAGTCGCTGGATGCCATCGATGGGAAGCAGGCCCGGAGGACAAACAGCAGCTCTGCGCTGGGGGAGCTTTTTGACCACGGCTGTGATGCTGTCTCCACAGGTGCGGCCCCCCCAAAAAAATGTGCCTGTTAATTTGTGGTGCTTTACAGTACCTGACCAAGTGTGTATTTCAAGCAGTGGGGCTTCCCTGTACTTTTGTCTAGAGTCTGGACTAGACTGCATTTAATGTTTAGAGTCATAGCAACCAGTGTGTCATATTGACTGACAACATACATTGTTCTATGCCTCAGAAATATGACACATTGTTACTCATTAGTTCTCATCTCGTCTCTCTCTCTCTGTTTGTCTCTCTGTCTGCAGTGTTTGTTTCTGTGGGAACATGTATATCCTGTGGGGTAGGAAGCTACCCTGATTGGATGTTCTTCTGTGGCTTTGTGGGGATGTTCATGTTCTTCTGTGCACACTGGCAAACCTATGTTTCTGGAACGCTGCGCTTTGGCCTGTAAGTAGGAATGATGCTCAATTATATTATTTGGTTACCTGTTGCTGTGCAGATAACTGTTTGTTTTTGACGCAGTACTTAAGTCTAGTCCATCATGCTTCATAAAATATACAGTCTGGTTCTGACCTATGAGTTCTATAAATTCTATCCACCCAGGGTTGATGTGACAGAGGTCCAGATTGCCATCGTTGTCATGTATGTGATGTCAGCTTTTGGTGGAGTGGCCCTTTGGGACTACAGGGTATGGCTTCAATACATTTATCCATCCATGCACACAAACCTAACACACACTCCCATACCCACTCATACACTCTCTCTCTTTCATTTTCTGTCAACTAAGCTATAGGATTTGGAGACTTGGACGTTTTACACCAACATTTGCCACTATGTGACGACACATATTTTACACCAACACTTGGCACCATAAGACAACACAACCAATCCTTAACATGTACTGTATAACCAATCAACCAACCAACCCCACAACAACAATCTACTAGTGATTAAATAGTCCTTTTGTTTCACTTTCACTCTGTGCAGCCTGTGGAGGCTTAACGACTAAACGCCACAATCAGAAGTGAGAAGGTAATTATGGGTAGCTAATCCACCGTGGCAGAGACATGATCAGGCTAGAAAAAAGCTGATGTCACCACGCAATATTATTGGCTTCTCCTCCCATCATGGCCTCAGCAGCATGCCCCGCCCACCCACAGCTTATTGGTGTAAACAACGCTAGCTGTTGTGACAGAAGTTGATTAGTTCTGTTAACTGAAACTCTTGGTTGTTTTACCCTTTTGCAGTTACCTGTCCTTGGGGTGAAGCTGTATGCCTTCCCCATCTTGGGCATCATAGGTGGAGCCGTGTACTCCTGCTATAACTACTTCCATGTCATCCTCAACGGGGGCGTCGGCAAGAACGGCTCCACTGTGGCTGTAAGTATTATTATGTAATTACGTTTTTGGGTTGATTAGTGTTTTTTTTATTACACTTAATCCTAAACAGCTGGCGTGGTAGTAAGATGTTGCATATACAGTGTCTTCAGAAAGTATTCATACCCCTTGACTTATTCCACATTTTGTGTTACAATTAATTCCAAAAAATGTTTTCAAATTTTTGCTAATGTGTTGAAAATGAAATGCAGAAATATCTCATTTACATAAGTATTCAAGCCCCTGAGTCATTACTTTGTCAACATTTGCCCATTTTATGATTTTTTTAAAATTCTCCAAGCTCTACCAAATTGGTTGTTTATCATTGCTAGACAACCATTTTCAGGGCTTGCTATAGATTTTCATATAGATATAAGTCAAAACTGTAACTCGGCCACTCAGGAACATTCACGGTCTTCTCGGTAAGCACCTCCAGTGTAGCGGTCGACTGATTATGATTTTTCCACGCCGATACCGATTATTGGAGGACCAAAAAAAAGCTGATACCAATTATTGGAGTACCAAAAAAGCCGATGGCGATTAATCTGCCAATTTTTGAAAATGTTTTTATTATTATAATTTTTATTTTATTTATTTATTTATTTGTAATAATGACAATTACAACAATACTGAATGAACACTTTTTTTTATTTGAACTTAACATAATACAGAAATAAAATCTATTTAGTCTCAAATAAATAATGAAACATGCTCAATTTGGTTTAAATAATGCAAAAACACAGTGTTGGAGAAGAAAGTCAAATTGCAATATGTGCCATGTAAAAAAATATATATATATACCTTTGACTATTGGATGTTCTAATAGGCACTTTTTAGTATTGCCAGCCTAATCTCAGGAGTTGATAGGTTTGAAGTCATTAACAGCGCTGTGAATCAAGCATTGCTAAGAGCTGCTGGCAAATGCAGTAAAGCTTGAATGAATGCTTACGAGCCTGCTGCTGCTTACCACCGCTCAGTCAGACTGCTCTATCAAATCATAGACTTAATTATAATATAATAAACACAGAAAAACGAGCCTTAGGTCATTAATATGGTCAAATCCGGAAACTATAATTTCGAAAACAAAACGTTTATTCTTTCAGTGAAATAAGGAACCATTCCGTATTTTATCAAACGGGTGGCAACCCTAAGTCTAAATATTGTTGTTACGTTGCACAACCTTCAATGTTATGTCATCATTATGTAAACTTCTGGCAAATTAGTTCTCAACGAGCCAGGTGGCCCAAACTGTTGCATATACTCTAAATCTGCGTGCAATGAACGCAAGAGAAGTGACACAATTTCACCTGGTTAATATTGCCTGCTAACATGAATTTATTTTACCTAAATATGCAGGTTTAAAAATATATATACTTCTGTGTATTGATTTTAAGAAAGGCATTGATGTTTATGGTTGGGTACATTCGTGCAACGGTTGTGCTTTTGTTAAATCATCACCCGTTTGGCGAAGTAGGCTGTGATTCGATGATAAACTAACAGGCACTGCATTGATTATATGCAATGCATGACAAGCTATTTAACCTAGTAATATCATCAACGATGTGTAGTTAACTAGCGATTATGTGAAGATTGATTTATTGTTTTTTATAAGATAAGTTTAATGCTAACTTTCAACTTACCTTGGTTCCTTGCTGCACGCGCGTAACAGGTGGTCAGCCTGCCACACAGTTTCCTCTTGGAATACAATGTAATCGGCGTCCAAAAATGACCGATTGTTGTGAATAATCGGTCGACCTCTACTCCAGTTTATTATGTTATTCTGAAATGGACTCCATTTTCTCCATATCATGTTTCTTTAGACATGTCTAAAATAAATAATGGAATTATTGTGAAGGTGTAGGCTGTATTACATGGATTTATTAGACTATTTCAAATGTAGATGTTCCAAAGGTGGCTTATGTGGAAGCCAGGAGATACTAAATGTGTTTGTTAATTAACAGTCAACTGCAGGTCTCACGGTAATTATTTGCTTGACAATCACCGGCTGACGAAATTTCGTAGTGACTAAATGTAGAAAAACTCAAAATGGGTGTCATGTTTTCTGAGTGCTTTCAAGTTATGTACCCAGTAGGTCCCTCGGGTCCTCTGGCACTTGGCTTTGAACTATCCCAAAGCCTAGGATCAAGAGGCATGGAGAGGCAGCCTTTAGTTATATGCCCCCAGCCTCTGGAATAGCCTGTCTGAGGGGGGGCTGAAACTGTGGACATATTTAAGAGGTCTGAAACCATCTTTTTAGCTTTGCTTTTTCTTAGGGTGATTTTTAGTTGTTCAGTTTGTTGTGTAGTAAATATTTCAGCTTTTATTTTCATTGTTTGTTTGTTCTGTTTTTTTTTTACTGTAATTTACATTACGTTGCATTCCATGTCTGAAATGTGCTGTATAAATAAAGTTTGATTTCATTTGAAGGCACTGTACATTTTAGGACAATCAACTATTTTTTGGGGCTTCTATTCTAGGTTAACAATTATTATTTATTATTTTGCTGTGTGTCCCTTAGGACACCAGTGTGCTGGCACCAGGTATGCACATCGGCCTCATCCTCACACTGGCCTTCATCATCTTCAAGAAGTCATCCAACAAGCTTTTTGAACTGCACCCCTGTCTCTACATCCTAACTTTCGGCATGGTCATTGCCAAGATCGCCAATAAGCTAGTTGTGAGAGCTCCATTTAATATAATAGTCTTCACTTTCTTACTTTGCTGTCATCTCTCAAATCTATTAATATCTCTAGTCTACCGACTCTACTGCCTGAAGGGAAATTCATTAAAAAAATATATTTGTCTGGAGTGTCTTATCAAGCAAGCAATGAATACTTTTCCCCTCTCATAAATGAGACCTCCATATGTAACAGCGAAAGCCTTACCAGTGTTTACCTTAGCTCATTCATTAGCTCTGCTCCTCCTCCAATATCTGTATGTTCCTTGTGTTCCTCTGTCCTTGTGTCAGGTGGCCCACATGACCAAGAGTGAGCTTTATCTCCCAGACACGGCTTTCATCGGGCCTGGCCTCCTTTTCCTCAACCAGTACTTCAACAGCTTCATCGACGAGCACATAGTCCTCTGGATCGCAATGGTGAGTTCTCACCCCAGATTTGTCTTTACAATTCTGTAGTTCTGTCATCAAAACAATGTTTTAGTTCAGGTCTGGTGTCATTTTCAACCCATTTCAGTTGTCTTCCATATAGATAGGACCAGGAGTTTCCCCTAACCACATAAACTGACTGGGAACAACTCTAGCCCCTATGTGCATCAAGTACATTTCCCATGCCAGTCCTTATTTCCTCCCCAGGTCCTGTCGTTGATTGACTTGACGCGCTACTGCACAGGCGTGTGCATCCAGATCGCCTCTCACCTGCGTATTCACGTGTTCAGCATTACGGCGCAAGCTGCCCCCAAACACGACTGACGTTTTGCCCGGAGGAAGAGGACAGGGGAGGCAGAGGACGCCACCCCGCTCTTGAAAGCAGACGATGATGAAGAGGTCCCCTCCACCCCAAACCTCAGCAGCCTTGACACAGTGACCACCTCTGACTAAAGGTTGTCTGTAATAACAGGAATGACACAACCACCCGAGTAGAGCCATTGTCAAGGGTAACACACTGGTCTGTATCTCACTGGATGAGTGCAGAGTAGCTGGCATGGAAATAAGTTGGTTGGTTTTTCTTTGTCTCCATTTTGGAAGTAATCACTACCTGAGGTAATCTGAGACTCAGATTTGGTAAATGTCATCAGACAGGTTTTAACATCCAAAGCGCACCATTTGCCATTATTTCCAGCTCGTTCAAATCATACACTATGGGTAAAAGCTACAATACATTTTTTGGCAAAGATCAAATAATGTTTCTCAGTGATCAGATGGTTGCTTTGTATTTTTCCCCCTTGAATTTGTTTTCTCAATTGATACATATTCCTAACTAATTGACCTATATTCAATGCTGTAAAGTTAGAGGCTACAGTACTAGACTCATGTCTTCACAGCCTCTTGTTAAAAACAATGTGATAACTCAACATGTTTGATCATTGCCCAAATTGATATTGTTGCTCTTGAAATCATTCATTAGTCATGTTTATTTATTTAATGAATGAATGAGACCCAATCTGACATGAAATTAACTTAATCAGGGCTAGGAAATACAAAATAAATCAACCTTTCAACCTCATAACTTCTAAAAATGAAGTTTGAAGTAGAATGAGACATTCCTAATGAGGTATGGTAAGCTAATTGTCAAGGACTGCAGGTGAAGGGGCAAGGGTCTGGGTTAACGCTGAAAACAGTGACATTTCTTCTACAAGGGCTTCCATCTGACTGTGAATCCCCCTCCAGTGTATCCAACCTCAACTCTACTCCAGCTGAAGTCCTTGTAGTCACGTTGGTGATGCGTTAACACAAGTCCTGTCTGCTTTCAACGTTCTTCTCCCTAAAGGGCTAATTCTTTGAATCTTTTTGTTTCATTTTAAAAATGTTTGAATATTTGAAGCATTTTAAGAACGAGTTCTAAAATGTGTCTTTTCTGCATCATTATGAAACCAGTATTTATGGTTGAAGTATCAGACAATATGTAACACTGATGTTTTACTGGAATTCATTTTACTATAATTCTGTACTGGAAGCCATCTTTTTTCATCACACATTTAGAATATGTATAGGTGAATGAATGCATTTTGGTACATTAAACTCAATGATTTGTGATTGTTGAATGGTATGTTTTGGGGCATAGTTGAAAGGTCATTGCTCAACAACTTTAGGATAGACAGACAAAGGGATGCAACGGTGTGGATGTTTCACCCCTGTGGTCATGTTTATGTAACAAAGAAAACCAAGAACCCCTACTCTAGGAATATGGCCCTAAAAAGGACCTTTTGATAGGTCGAATTCCAATGAGAGCCTTCAGATTGTGACATTTCAATGACTTTGTCTGGAAATGATAGCCACCTGTTCTTGTTCAATCAGGGTTTGAACTCTAGATGAACTTTGAAACTATGCATTGAAAAGGCCACATGGTATTGTACTGTTCACTACAAGTAAAACATCTTTATACTAACAAGTTAAATTATTGTAATAAATAAATATTTTCCATTCAAAAAATTCAGTTTCATGACTAGGCGAGTCAGGTTTATTTTTGATTTTGGGATGAGCCAAAGTGATGACTAAACAAAAAATGTGAATTTGACTCATACAACCCATTGTTGTAATTCAACCTGGTCTCAGAGCATGTTGTATTCTGTACATAAATCCATGGCACTCCATTTGGTATGGTATGTAATTCATTTGTAGCTAGCACTAACGTTAGCTGGGGTTAGCAAAGTAGCTACAAATTAATTAAAATTCTTAAATTGTCTGATGAGATCCAAACACACAACCTTTGGGTTGCTAGATATACGCTCACCTTCCTAATATTTGCCTTAGGTGATCTTGTTACATTTGGTTACATATACTAATGAGTGTCCCAAACTGAGACCAGGCTGTGTAATCTGGCACACTGCATACCACAGTACACCAACACTACAAATATTCAGTAATAGTAAGGCAGCAAAACATTATCATGGTTCTACTGCTGCTAGCAATCATTAACATTTGATCATAATTAACGTCACAATGCATCGCTTGTAAACGGAGGGGAGAGCTACCAAATTCAGGCATGGAAGGCTCAACAGAGAGACCATAGAATCAGAAAAGAACTGAGGGTCAGTAGTAGAACACTTGTGGAGCTAAATTAACATTCCGTGGCATTCATTAGGAACGCATTCACTGAACAACACAGACATTACAGAGCATGCTGAAGAGATCTGAATTTCAGACACTAGCAGAGCTATACGTAAAGTATCCCACAGGGACACATTCTGTGTGGATGGCTGATCGCTGCGTGGTCTACTGTGTGAAACATTCACGATTTTAAAAAACAACCGGTGTGGCATTTTTCACCCAGAAACCCCATGCCTTTGAAAAAAATCACTTATGACATGTAAATACCAAATCCAACCAAGACATTTAAAAGGCAAGCAGGGACAATGGGTAAACAAGGTCATACAGTCTAACTGGAATACTTCTGGCACCACTCTTTAAAATAAGGCACTTGTGTTGAATGTAGACATTGACCAGGAGTGACATGGTGAAACAGGTCAAATGGCATAATTCCTGTTATTCTGATTAACCCCCTCCCCGATCCCTTTTTTCCTTCTGTGGAATAAAGGTTCAATTTAAAAAATAAAAAATAAATAGTGTCCAACCTAACCTCTGGAATGCGTCCCAAGGTTACAGCTCTCACGGTTAAGGTGCTGTAAACCCACACCACAGATGGTGTCTCCCGCCAATCGCTTCCAGGTCATGGTTTTAACAGTACATCAATCTCACTGCCCACTGGACTGGAGCAGTTTAGCACATAGTTGGCTCAGTCAGTGTCCTTCTCCACAGCCTGGTGTGTTGGTGGCGTGTGGGCGATAAGTCCCTCTGGCACCCCTGGTGGAAGAGAAGAGAAGTGTCTGGTTTCTGGCTTCTTCTACTGGCACGACATCACTCCAGCATCTCCCAGCCAGGTGATGCCCATCAATCATCTTACCCGCCACACATGATTGACGTTGTTTACAAGAGTCCCTCTCTCCTTGAGCCATGCTGATGCAATCCCAGATGAGGACGTTTCGAGATATAGGGATAGCCCTCCTCGCTCACCACCTACCCCTGCATAGCCCTCAATTTGAACTCAAGGAGAGAGGTTGAGGGAGGGGACAGGTAGGAGGGTGGATGCAGAGGGGAGGAATATGACGTCTTTCCCTCGTTCTTCACACGCGCTCTGGGTTGACATCGTTGCTGACCCTGCGTCTGGGAAACAGCTTGCGCTTCAGTAGAATCAGCTGAGGGAAGAAGAAAATACCACAAAGGACTGCGTCACAAAACACACAAACACTGAAAGACGAGTGGAAAAAGAGGGAAGCGACATTCCTCTGTCAGCATGTGGCTCTGAGCGGGAGCTTTTTGCTCTATTTGTCTTGCCTTTGAACAGATCAGGGCAACAGCATTTCGGGAGAGTCAACATAAGTCCTGTAAAGTCACCAGAAGGTGGTTTATTGGTCCAGGCCTGAGCCGATAAACCACAGAGATGTAAACAGCTCTCCAAGTTCAAGAGGCAGTTTACAAACAAAGCACCAGATGCCTGGAAGGAAAAGGAAGGAGGAGTGGAGCCTTAAGCCTGAGGAGAGGGATGATTCTTGGTACAAAAACAAGACGGCTCCCTCAGATTCCTCCATGTCCCAATGGCCCAGTGCACAGTGTGGATTGCCCATTCCTCCACGGTCACTCTGGCGATTAACCTTTATTAGGAGAAACTTTACCCCGACCCCCTCAGATCTGACAGGTGCCATGATCAACAACAAATAACATTCAGCCACCATCCACTGCTCACGGTCCAACACGGACAGGTTTCAGTCTCATTTCAGTGATGCCAATTTCAGTCATTCCAAAGCTCAACCGATAGTGAGGGATACGTGCCCCTGTAGAACTCCCTCTATGGAGCCCTGGAGCTAACTAAGTGCTAAATCACAAGCAACAAGTGTGCTGTTTATATTAGCAGGCGGAAATATACATGACAGTGTAAAGTCCTACTGACCTGCTCAGCAAAGAAGGAGACGACAGTAAAGATCACCAGGGTCACCAATACACAGTGGGTCCAGAACTTCAGCTTGTCCCGATATACTCGCCTGTAAGACAGAGACAGTAAGACAGCAAAAATAAACAAACTATTTTTGTGCCATCAATGAACACATGACAAAGCAGATAACTCTCTGAAAGTCATCACTCTCATATTCTGATCCTAGGCTCCAGTATGACATTTGATTGGGTGATTGACAGGGTGAAATGTTTTTGGGAAGTATCAATGAATACAAAACAGACACTCGACGAAAGTCACGACTACCATATTCAGAGTCCAGTCTCAATTATGAAATATTTTAGGCTTGGGTGACAGGGTTAAAGGTCATTATGAAATTCCTGTGGTTCCAGGGGAGAGGACGAGAGGGCGACAGGGTAAAGGGGTGACAATGTGACATCAGGGGACCTCTGCTACCACCCGCCTGTCACTTCACTAACACCCTTGTGACTCTTGGAGTGTCGTGTGTGTGGCTCATACGAGTCTAATTTTAAAGTCTCGGTATCTGGATAGATTCCTCCAGCTCAGGCCTGGCGCTATAGGAGCAGGATCCCACTATAACCCCCTTGGATTCCCAGCGATCATTTATGGCAGTGCTGCACTCGGAGGTGCTGACAGATAGGATCCTTCATTCTCTTGGAGAAATGGGGAGAGACCTCTGTCTCACATGGCACTAATACAGTAAGATAACGTATCTGTCCATCTATCATTTAGGGCAGATACTACAATTGACAAAAGTATCTGTACAGGCATCTTGTACTGTGTGCACATTGTGCTTCTGCACTGCCACCAATTAATGGTATAATGAAAAAAGAATGTAACTAAATGCAGATCACATATTCAACTTCTCTCTCATATATATATATATATATATATATATATATATATATATATATAAAAACCACCCCAGTCCTACCATTCCTGGAGCTCTCCCATGTGGAGGAAGCGGTTGCGGTATTCTCTGGGCAGCTCAAACTGGGAGGTCAGGGGGAACATGGACTCATAGAAGTCCCTCAGCACCGCCTTGACAGTCCCTGCGTCCTTATGGCTGTGGTCAATGTTGTCGTTTAGACATATGAACTTCCTGTGAGGAAACAGTGATGTGGTCAAATCATAATCAACAACATCATGGTCAAATGGTCATATGAAAAGGTAGTATAACAATAAAACAGGAAGTAGTAGTAGTACATATTAATTAGGCAGGCACTAGGCTGGACACCTACAGAAAGTACAGAGGTAATGCTAAAAATTGGAGGGGGGTGCTCATCTTTGTTCTGTTACACACAAGTGTGTAATGGAAATGTGTCTTTCATATCCCAACTCCCCGAGACACCGGTAGGGAGTGGTGTCAAGGCCAGGGTCACTATTGTACAGCGCCCCTGGACAGATCTTTCACCTCAGCCGCTCCGGTGTTCAAACCAGTGATCTTTCGGTTACCCAACTCTCTAACCTCACCTGGGGTTCTTCCTGATGTCATCCAGCTGGCCCACCACATGGGACACGTTGGTCCGCACCATCTTAAAGGTTACTGGCCCAACTCTCTAACCTCACCTGGGGTTCTTCCTGATGTCATCCAGCTGGCCCACCACATGGGACACGTTGGTCCGCACCATCTTAAAGGTTACTGGCCCAACTCTCTAACCTCACCTGGGGTTCTTCCTGATGTCATCCAGCTGGCCCACCACATGGGACACGTTGGTCCGCACCATCTTAAAGGCTATCTCCTCCTCGCCCATTATCTCAAACCTGTCAAAGGATAGGTTTCCATTTTTTTAAATCTTTTTTTTTTATAGACCCAACCACCCCCTCTTCAGAGGACAAAAATACATGTTTTTACAGCATTTTCATTTGTTGTTACACACATTTTACATAGATTTTTTTAAATAATAATTTTTTAGAACAGGACTTACTTGTACTTGTTCTGGTCTTTGAAGGCCTTGTGGATGCGCTCTGTGACGGCTTTACAGTGGACCACCAGACCTTTAGTGACGGGAGGCTGTGGATTCAAACACACGAATCAGTCTCTGCACCTCAAGTCTACCACAGCTTATAAATGTTGTTGGGACACAGCACAGAGGCCGTGTAGAGTAGTCACCATGCTGGCTTCGTAGTATGCCTCCTGTGTAGGGCTAACGATATGTAGCTGGGTCAGGTTGGTGGGCAGCGTCTTAGAACAGTTGATCAGCAGCTGCTCCAGACCTGTCAGATCCTGCAACACGCCAACACATTAACCTCACTGTACCACTGGTTTGAGATCAGCTTTTAGAACAGGAGTAAACCAAGGTCGGTATTCATAAAGTGTCTCAGAGTAGACGTGCCGATCTATGATCACTTTGGCCTTCGATGATAGACAACATGGACACGCGGGGACCTGATCTTCTACACCCAGACTTCTCTACTGACCTGTAGGTTGAGGGGGAGCTCATGGATGCGAGCGGCCAGCGTTCGGATCTCGCGGTCAGACAGAATGCCGGAGTGGTCCGTGTCGATCTCGTCGAACACCTGCGAGACGTTGAGCGGCTGCAGGGCCGACATCAGGAAGTAGAAGTAGGAGAATGAAAACTGCATGTCCTCCGGGTGACGCACGCGGTGAGACGACGTCAGGTCAAACGCCTGCGGGAATCTGAAAGGTGGAGACATTCACATATCAGTTTGTTCAGCAACGGCAGGTCAAACGCCTGCGGGAATCTGAAAGGTGGAGACATTCACATATCAGTTTGTTCAGCAACGGCAGGTCAAACGCCTGTGGGAATCTGAAAGGTGGAGACATTCACATATCAGTTTGTTCAGCAACGGCAGGTCAAACGCCTGTGGGAATCTGAAAGGTGGAGACATTCACATATCAGTTTGTTCAGCAACGGCAGGTCAAACGTCTGCGGGAATCTGAAAGGTGGAGACATTCACATATCAGTTTGTTCAGCAACGGCAGGTCAAACGCCTGCGGGAATCTGAAAGGTGGAGACATTCACATATCAGTTTGTTCAGCAACGGCAGGTCAAACGCCTGCGGGAATCTGAAAGGTGGAGACATTCACATATCAGTTTGTTCAGCAACGGCAGGTCAAACGCCTGCGGGGAATCTGAAAGGTGGAAACATTCACATATCAGTTTGTTCAGCAACGGCAGGTCAAACGCCTGCGGGAATCTGAAAGGTGGAGACATTCACATATCAGTTTGTTCAGCAACGGCAGGTCAAACGCCTGCGGGAATCTGAAAGGTGGAGACATTCACATATCAGTTTGTTCAGCAACGGCAGGTCAAACGCCTGCGGGAATCTGAAAGGTGGAGACATTCACATATCAGTTTGTTCAGCAACGGCAGGTCAAACGTCTGTGGGAATCTGAAAGGTGGAAACATTCACATATCAGTTTGTTCAGCAACGGCAGGTCAAACGCCTGTGGGAATCTGAAAGGTGGAGACATTCACATATCAGTTTGTTCAGCAACGGCAGGTCAAACGCCTGCGGGAATCTGAAAGGTGGAGACATTCACATATCAGTTTGTTCAGCAACGGCAGGTCAAACGCCTGCGGGAATCTGAAAGGTGGAGACATTCACATATCAGTTTGTTCAGCAACGGCAGGTCAAACGTCTGTGGGAATTCTGTTTGTTCAGCAAGGTGGAGACATTCACATATCAGTTTGTTCAGCAACGGCAGGTCAAACGCCTGCGGGAATCTGAAAGGTGGAGACATTCACATATCAGTTTGTTCAGCAACGGCAGGTCAAACGCCTGCGGGAATCTGAAAGGTGGAGACATTCACATATCAGTTTGTTCAGCAACGGCAGGTAGCCTAGTGGTTAGAGCGTTTGCAACATCGAATCCCTGAGCTGACAAGGTACAAATCTGTCGTTCTGTCCCTGAACAAGGCAGTTAACCCACTGTTCCTAGGCCGTCATTGAAAATAAGAATTTGTTCTTAACTGACTTGCCTATTAAAATAAAAAAAACTAATTAACTCTAACGAGGTAAACAAATGAGTGCTCCTGTTAGACAAGCACTCACAACCGCTACTTCGGTCTTGTATATTACTAACCCAGTATTTCCTGTTACTCACATGTCCTGGAGCTCCTGCATGATGAGCCGGTCGATCATGTGGGGCATGTGGGCGGGGACCTTGCGGGAGGTGAAGCCAAACTGGCCGTTGAGCAGCTTGTTGACGTAGCGGAGGGAGTCGGCGAAGGTGTCCTGCAGCTTCCGGCCAGCGGCGGCGCTGTCTGCCTGGTACGCCAGCTCTCCCTCCAGACGCTCCTCCTCCTATAGCAGCCATGGAAAGAGCCAGAAAGCAATAAGAGAATACACAATTAACATTCTGGTCAAATTCAGATTCCCATTTACATTTGGAACATTAAAAGTTAAACCGTTTCTGAGTAAAGTGTTTGCGATTCAATCCAATGCACGGTTGTTCTCAATTCTATGTTCTTCATCTCAAGAGCCAGGATTTTTCCTGACTGACCTTGTGACATTATTACAACCCAACCCCAGCTCACCTCCAGCAGGTCCTGGAAGTACTTCCGTCTCTCCCAGGGCAGGAAGCCTCTGTCTGAGGAGGTGTAGTGGTGCAGCTTCCTGCCCACAGGAACCCCCCGGGCACCCTCTGCTCCTTCCTTCGGTCCCTTCTCGGCCCCTGCCTGCTGCGATTGGCCCTCTGAGCCCTTGGCTTTGGACATGCTGCCCACCAGGGTGCTCAGCAGCTTGGAGGACGGTGGAGGTTTCTCTGTGGGGGTGGTGTCCTGGGCTTTAGCGGCTTTCGGAAACTCACCATCCACTAGAACTGGGATGGGGGTTGCTGGAGTCTTTTGTGCTTTCTCACCAACGATGCTCGACTTGGGCACCTCCTCTGGTGCCTCGGTTCCCGCTGGCTCTTTGGTCTTCTCTGCTCCGTTTCTTTCTGGATTGTGTTGTGCTACTGGGTTAGCCTCCACTAGCTGTGGTGTGTCTGCCTCTCTCCTCACCACATGTCCTACTAGGTCTTTAAAAGGGTTGTCCTGGGGTTTGATCTGGTCAGCTGGTATTAACCTGGGGCCCCGATTGGCCAGAGCCTTGTACGGCCCTAGCAGTATAGCCTTGGTGAGGTTATAACCTTTCATAGTGATGTCACCCAACAGGAGCTTTCCTTGCAGCCTCTGAAGCTCACTCTGCAAGGCCGCCGGTAGCAGGGACACATTTAGCGCAGGCACATCCACAATCACCTCATTTTCCCCAGGTGGCATCTTCAGGACTCGGGGACCTTGTTTCTCCAGAGGGACATCCTCGAAAGGGACCTCAGGCTCTGCGGTGGCGGTGGTGGGCTTGGCCTCTTTGGATCCGTCTTTGTGGAGTGGGTCGGACACGTTTGGCTGGGGGAGCTGGCGGGTGTCCACAGCCACGCTGAAGGTCAGGGAGAACTCCTTGTCGTCATCCCCTTGGACAGTGAGGTTGTAGTGGACCAGCGAGGCATTGTGGCCCGAGTGGAGGAGCAGGTGGACCGTCTTCCACTTGTTGGCCACCGAGGTATGGCGAACGGCCGGGTTGTCGCTGACCTGGGCCTCGGTCACCCGGCGAGCCACACCTGCAAAGCTGAAGTACGGCCTGGTCTCTCCCACCGGTAGGGTGTACAGGGTCCTGTTCTTCAGCAGGGTGACACTGTAGAGCTGGTTAAAGTGATCTACAACACACACACACACACAATTATCACTGCTCTTCCACCTCACTGGATGAGCTAACGTGACCAGATCAGGAAAAACACTTGGCCGACATTCTGCACATTTTCTCATCAATGAAACATTAGATCTTAGAGTCTTCTCTTCACAAAAGTAGAATCTGTTACGAACAAATTGCAATAGGTTTTGTAGACTTGACACTGTGCCAATGTTTTTTTTTATTACGTTGTTTAAAAGGAGTGCAAGGGCGAATTGAGTTATTGTACATGCGCACTTCAAGGAATAGGCGTTCCCTCACAAAAACTATGTAAATGCATGTTAAAACGCGCAAATAGGATCTGGCTAGCTCGTGCTTGGCACTGCCCATCTCTTTGCTTGTTCTGCCCACTGTGCTCATTTTCTCCCATTGTAAATGGCACATAACGCATCTTGGGTTAGTCATCAATATCTTTGCTATAAATAAAGCACAGAGTTTGAGGTCAGGTGATTAAGAAAAACTCCTGGCCCTACTTCAGATCACACTCACCTTGTCCACAGTCGCCCACGTCGAAGCCACAGGAGAGCACGTTGCAGGCCTGGTCACAGAACTTGTCTGCCAGCCAGGAGTTGGCACAGCCTTGGTTACAGCTGGACACGCCCCCGATGCCACCTAGACCTCCGGCAAACTGCCAGGGCTGATTACCCACTCCGCCCACACCGGTCCCAAACCGGCTGCCCCCAGCTCCTGTGTGGTGGGATGGAGAAGAGGAAGAATAGAAAGCTCAGTGAACGACGAGTTGTGACGGAGGAGAGAAGGGAAGAAGGAGAAGAGGCAGACTGGTACAGGGAGGGATAAGGGAGAGATTGTCACCCAGGCAGTCGCCACCATCCCAGTCACAGGCGGAGTTGTTACAGGCCTTGTCACAGTAGCCATCTTTGATCCAGGACCCTGGACAACCTTCAGCACAGTTAGGGACCGGCCAGGTGAGGTACACCTGTAGGGAGAGAGGACAGGCGAGGTACAGTAGGGATGTTAAGACAATATTACAATATACAAAATAGCAGAACTAACCCAATCTCATGCTAGCAAGCTATTTAGATGAAATGATAAAGAGTCTACATTAGCACAAACTTGAGCTAGTGAGCTAAATTCCAGACCATGGATCTAGTAACACTTGAAGTCTAGACCCGGACCTTCTGTCCTTTGGAGTGACTGAAGAAGTCGTCAGGCCACACGTCCTTCCCGAACATGACGTCGTCGTTGAGGTAGATGAACTTCTGAGACAGGCCTGGGATTCGGTGGATGTGGGTCTCAATGGCAGGGGAACTGAAGGTGGGCAGGTGGGTGTGGTTCTGGAAGACATCCTACACAGGAGAGACAATCATATGGCAACTTGGATTTTTTTTCTTAACTAAAGGCCCAGAATTCTTCCTGCTCCAGTCACAACATCCCTTATTTTCTGTTATTGTCAACAATCATATCTGTGAGAGTAGTACTGTAGGTCTCAGGTGTGTTACCTGGTGTGTTACCACGGTGACGCGGGGGTTGTCCAGGTTCAGCCAGGAGGGGATCTGCCCATTGGTCACGATGAAGATGTGCCGCACCCAGGGGGCGTGTCTCTCCACCGAGCGCAACGAATAGCGCAGTTCCTCGTTGTCCTCGAAGCGACTGGCTGAGACGTCCTCGTCCTGCTTGGACTGGGGGAGGAGGGGAGGGGGGGGGGGGCAGAGAGCAGAGCAGAGTGGTCTGAGACATGCTTTTACTATGCTCTGAAAAGAGACCAATCCAAAATGTTAGCACTACATGTCATTGTATTTTATCCTCACGGTCGAATAGGTAGAAAACAATGGAAGTTCTCAGTCCAGCAGTTTAGTTTCACTCAGTGATACCTACTACACCCTGAATGAACAGTGCAACTGCATTAAACAAGAGTTAGAGCTCCTCTTCACCTTGACATACACTGTTGATCTTCCCTGATATAGAGTGAGTGACGGGACAGAGTGAGGTCCTACCTGTGTGATGGCAGTCAGGTCCCAGAACAGATAAGCAGCGCTGATGGTCAGCTCTTTCCCATCCAGGGTCAGGTTCTTTTTGGCCTGCTGGGTCAGGTCAGTAAAGTCCTGAGGGCTGTTCAGATGGAGCAGGGCGATACTGGCCTCCGTATACAGCTGGAACTATGGGTGGGAGAGAGAGAGAAAGAAAGAGAAAGAGAGAGAAAGAGAGAGGAAAAGAGAAAGAGAAAGAGGGAGAGAAACACTGACATGTCAGTGTGGCAACAGAGACAGCAGATGCTACTCAGCATAGCAGCGCCATGAGAAAACAACGCAAATATCACAGCCTTTATTTGGAGCCAAGGACACAACCTCCACAACAAGACAGACATCAAGCCAGATATATTTTTATGAACCCCTTTAGACGTAGTGGCCATGTCAAAGATTATATGAAGCGGGGCCTAAAATCCATTATTGTGACTTTGGTTACCGCTCCTGTCCCTGGGAATAATTCCGTGTGACAGAGATGACAAACAAAGCCACCACATGACGAGTGCATACACAGACTACTAGGCTGAACGTGAGCCGGGTTCAAAGCCATTTGATTTTGATGTTGACCTATAACTTCTGACCCGTGGCCAGTTTAAAGGATGGACCACATCCAAGCAGAGGACTCGTCGCCACCAACCACTGTACCCTTCAAGAGGTATGAAACAATATCATGCCTGTGTGGATATGGGAACGAGAGTGAGTGTGAGGGAGTGTGCGTGTGTGGCAGGGAGCGGGGAGGGGGGGTATTGGAAAGTTCTGTGATGTCATCTCTGTGTGGGGGAGCTGGTATTGATGTCAGGGTTGGAGTGGAAGGCATGGCTCGGTATCCTTGCACGTGTCATCTCAGTCGTTGCCTCTCACGACCCCGACTCCCTCATCTCCTTAGTCCCTAGCCTTCCAGGCAGCCCACAAACCACTGAGCCAGAACCCAAACACCTTACTGCTGCATGTCTCCCTCTCAGCCATTGACATGCTTTTTCTCTGCTCCTGTTGTTATATAAATCCCTAAGATGAGGCAGGGACAGCCAACTGGAGATCACATTTCCATTTTTATTAGCCCCTTTTATAGGAGCTGTTAACACACCGCTCCGTGTGTCTGTACAAGTGCACAAACACACTTCATGTCACAGTAACACAAAGACAATAGTAAACACGGCTTTATATAGCTTTACTAGGAAAGGCATTGGCTATTGGCAGTAACATCAACATTCTTGTCCACATCTGCCCGTCAGCAGCCCGTCAAAAGACGCAGGCGTTGAGTTGAAGTATTTAAGGTCACGTCGTACCCGTTATCATGAGCCAACGTCAATAGTGACCAGAGGAACCAAACATTAGCTGTTTTTCCTACTCCTGACAATTTTAAACTATTTCATTACTGTTTAAAAACGTCATTAGTCAGTTGAGACAAAGGTGTATACGTACAAACCACAAATACACTAAAACCTTGAACCTCATGCTCTGGAAGGAAAAAGCTGAAGCCGAAATATACCTAATCCGGGTAGCCCAAACCAAATCGTGTGTGTGTGTCACAAGAGTCTAACACACACCAGAGCCTAGTAAATATTTTACCATGTGCGCGAACACATGGTAAATATTGTCACACAACTAAAAAGAGTCCGAGCAAGACGTCACAGTAGCGTTGAGGGAGGAGGGAGGCTTCATGATGTCATGCGATCATCGATCCATCACCGCCCCGGGGTCTCAGACTCTACAGCAGGGATCATCAACTAGATTCAGCTGATTTTGTTCTTGGGAGGATGGCTGGCGGGCCAAAACATAATTACAAATCATTTGTAGACTGCAAATAGACCGTAAGGAGCCCAAACAGATGTAATATTTGACTAAAACATCATTATAAACCTTGCTTACGTTTGTATACGATCACGTGTCTCTATTAAGCGTGGGAATACTTGGGAACAAGTTTCCCCAAATTAAAAAAAACACTTGGAGTTCATTTCCTGGTGTTTTAACAGTATTTTCTGTCCAACAATAAATTCTTTAAAAAATGATATAATATTTTGGAGGACACCAGTCGGGAAGAACTGGCCTACAATATAACCAGGGGGTCATTCCAGTCATATGATGAAGGCCAGTGAGGTGAACGGGGAAATGATGCGTCTATGGATTCCCTGTGGCCTGGCTGGTCTAGCGATAATGCCGCAGCTCCTGGCACACGCCTCCCACAACAGCACGGGGTTTGAACCCAGTCTACTGCCCTTTGATGCAATCGCTCTCCATCTTTCCCCACAGTCATTACCTCGCACTATCTGTTCAATACAGAATCTGAAAGACCTAAAAAGGATACACATAAACAAAAATATAAGGATTTCCCAACAAAATAGTACTATTGTGTGACTATCATGGCTTTGAATGTAGCTGTACTTTACGCCTTCGATTTATTTACTATTTTAGTCTATTCTCTACAGACACACTAGCTGCACATTCTAACCTCGAGTACATAAACGACAGGCTATCCTATACAAGTTAGCTATGAATTAATAACACACAACACGTGTGGATGGCAACATGCCAGTTAGAGGAGCACACAAACGGAGGGCAGTATGACAGTGTGAGCAGTTGGGGGTCGTGGGGCAGCTTTCGTCACCATCGCACTCAGTTTAACACCGTCTATAAATACTGTCCATCTCTCAGCACCACCACCCTGCTCATCCCTCTCCCCCACAGTCTCTCTGCATTCTGCTCATCCCTCTCTCCCCCACAGTCTCTCTGCATTCTGCCCATCCCTCTCCCCCCCAGTCTCTCTGCATTCTGCTCATCCCTCTCCCCCAGTCTCTCTGCATTCTGCCCATCCCTCTCCCCCAGTCATTCTGCCTCCCTCTGCCCCCAGTCTCTCTGCATTCTGCCCATCCCTCTCTCCCCAGTCTCTCTGCATTCTGCCCATCCCTCTCTCCCCCAGTCTCTCTGCATTCTGCTCATCCCTCTCCCCCAGTCTCTCTGCATTCTGCCCATCCCTCTCTCTCCCACAGTCTCTCTGCATTCTGCCCATCCCTCTCTCCCACAGTCTCTCTGCATTCTGCTCATCCCTCTCTCCCCCAGTCTCTCTGCATTCTGCCCATCCCTCTCTCCCCCAGTCTCTCTGCATTCTGCCCATCCCTCTCTCCCCCAGTCTCTCTGCATTCTGCCCATCCCTCTCCCCCAGTCTCTCTGCATTCTGCCCATCCCTCTCTCTCCCCAGTCAGTCTCTCTGCATTCTGCCCATCCCTCTGTCCCCCAGTCTCTCTGCATTCTGCTCATCCCTCTCCCCCAGTCTCTCTGCATTCTGCTCATCCCTCTCTCCCCCAGTCTCTCTGCATTCTGCCCATCCCTCTCTCCCCCAGTCTCTCTGCATTCTGCTCATCCCTCTCCCCCAGTCTCTCTGCATTCTGCTCATCCCTCTCCCCATCCCTCTCTCCCCCAGTCTCTCTGCATTCTGCCCATCCCTCTCTCCCCCAGTCTCTCTGCATTCTGCATTCTGTCTCATCCCCTCTCTCCCCCAGTCTCTCTGCATTCTGCCCATCCCTCTCTCCCCCACAGTCTCTCTGCATTCTGCTCATCCCTCTCCCCCAGTCTCTCTGCATTCTGCCCATCCCTCTCCCCCAGTCTCTCTGCATTCTGCCCATCCCTCTCTCCCCCACAGTCTCTCTGCATTCTGCTCATCCCTCTCTCCCCCAGTCTCTCTGCATTCTGCCCATCCCTCTCTGTCATTCTGCTCATCCCTCTCCCCCAGTCTCTCTGCATTCTGCCCATCCCTCTCCCCCCAGTCTCTCTGCATTCTGCTCATCCCTCTCTCCCCCACAGTCTCTCTGCATTCTGCTCATCCCTCTCTCCCCACAGTCTCTCTGCATTCTGCTCATCCCTCTCTCCCCCCAGTCTCTCTGCATTCTGCTCATCCCTCTCTCCCCCACAGTCTCTCTGCATTCTGCTCATCCCTCTCCCCCACAGTCTCTTCTGCATTCTGCTCATCCCTCTCTCCCCCAGTCTCTCTGCATTCTGCTCATCCCTCTCTCCCCCAGTCTCTCTGCATTCTGCTCATCCCTCTCTCCCCCAGTCTCTCTGCATTCTGCTCATCCCTCTCCCCCAGTCTCTCTGCATTCTGCCCATCCCTCTCTCCCCCAGTCTCTCTGCATTCTGCCCATCCCTCTCTCCCCCCAGTCTCTCTGCATTCTGCCCATCCCTCTCTCCCCCAGTCTCTCTGCTGCCCATCCTCTGCCCATCCCTCCTTCTCCCCCAGTCTCTCTGCATTCTGCTCATCCCTCTCTCCCCCAGTCTCTCTGCATTCTGCTCATCCCTCTCTCCCCAGTCTCTCTGCATTCTGCCCATCCCTCTCTCCCCCAATCTACTGCATTCTGCTCATCCCTCTCTCCCCCAGTCTCTCTGCATTCTGCCCATCCCTCTCTCCCCCAGTCAGTCTCTCTGCATTCTGCCCATCCCTCTCTCCCACAGTCTCTCTGCATTCTGCCCATCCCTCTCTCCCCCTGCCCATCAGTCTCTCTGCATTCTGCCCATCCCTCTCTCCCCCACAGTCTCTCTGCATGCTGCCCATCCCTCTCTCCCCATTCAGTCTCTCTGCATTCTGCCCATCCCTCTCTCCCCCATCCTCTGCATCTGCCCCCTCTCTCCCTCCATCTCTCTGCATTCTGCCCATCCCTCTCCCTCAGTCTCTCTGCATTCTGCTCATCCCTCTCTCTCCCCAGTCTCTCTGCATTCTGCTCATCCCTCTCTCTCCCAGTCTCTCTGCATTCTGCCCATCCCTCTCTCCCCACAGTCTCTCTGCATTCTGCCCATCCCTCTCTTCCCCCCTCTCCCACCTCAGTCTCTCTGCATTCTGCCCATCCCTCTCTCCCCCAGTCTCTCTGCATTCTGCCCATCCCTCTCTCCCCCAGTCTCTCTGCATTCTGACCATCCCTCTCTCCCCCAGTCTCTCTGCATTCTGCCCATCCCTCTCTCCCCAGTCTCTCTGCATTCTGCTCATCCCTCTCTCCCCCAGTCTCTCTGCATTCTGCTCATCCCTCTCTCCCCCTCTCTGCAGTCTCTCTGCATTCTGCCCATCCCTCTCTCCCCCAATCTCTCTGCATTCTGCTCATCCCTCTCTCCCCCAGCATTCTGCTCATCCCTCTCTCCCCCAGTCTCTCTGCATTCTGCCCATCCCTCTCTCCCCCAGTCTCTCTGCATTCTGCCCATCCCTCTCTCCCCCAGTCTCTCTGCATGCTGCCCATCCCTCTCTCTGCCCCTCAGTCTCTCTGCATTCTGCCCATCCCTCTCTCCCCCACAGTCTCTCTGCATTCTGCCCTGCATCCCTCCTCTCTCCCCCAGTCTCTCTGCATTCTGCCCATCCCTCTCTCCCCCACAGTCTCTCTGCATTCTACTCATCCCTCTCTCCCCCAGTCTCTCTGCATTCTGCCCATCCCTCTCTCCCCCAGTCTCTCTGCATTCTGCCCATCCCTCTCTCCCCCAGTCTCTCTGCATTCTGCTCATCCCTCTCTCCCCCAGTCCTCTGCTCTGCATTCTGCCCCCATCCCTCTCTCCCCATCAGTCTCTCTGCATTCTGCTCATCCCTCTCTCCCCAGTCTCTCTGCATTCTGCTCATCCCTCTCTCCCCCACAGTCTCTCTGCATTCTGCTCATCCCACTCTCCCCAGTCTCTCTGCATTCTGCTCATCCCTCTCTCCCCCACAGTCTCTCTGCATTCTGCTCATCCCTCTCTCCCCCACAGTCTCTCTGCATTCTGCTCATCTGCCCCTCTCTCCCCCACAGTCTCTCTGCATTCTGCTCATCCCTCTCTCCCCCACAGTCTCTCTGCATTCTGCTCATCCCTCTCTCCCCCACAGTCTCTCTGCATTCTGCTCATCCCTCTCTCCCCCAGTCTCTCTGCATTCTGCTCATCCCTCTCTCCCCCACAGTCTCTCTGCATTCTGCTCATCCCTCTCTCCCCCCACAGTCTCTCTGCATTCTGCTCATCCCTCTCTCCCCCACAGTCTCTCTGCATTCTGCTCATCCCTCTCTCCCCCTCATCCCTCTCTCCCCCAGTCTCTCTGCATTCTGCTCATCCCTCTCCCCCAGTCTCTCTGCATTCTGCTCATCCCTCTCTCCCCCCACAGTCTCTCTGCATTCTGCTCATCCCTCTCCCCCAGTCTCTCTGCATTCTGCTCATCCCTCTCTCCCCCACAGTCTCTCTGCATTCTGCCCATCCCTCTTCACAGAATCGGCCCGACAGCACCAGGAAGACCACTGAAACTGGATCCCTGCATTGTGCTACTGACAGACGGATGGACCCCCCACCCACCCAACCTTCCTGAACCTCCAGTCCCCATACACTCTGCTTATAAAGGCTACCTCACCTGTGAGGGCTGTAGAAAGGTCTATGTGAGACAGAAGGAGTGAGTGGGTGGAATAGAAAGAGGAAACAGAGGGGGATAGAGAAGGGAAGGTCAGTAAAATCCTGGTGACCTTTCAGTGTGCTGCCTGTCACCACGCCACCCAAAACAGTTGTTCTAATGTTAACCCCCTTGGCCGCTCCCCAAGATAGGGTTTCACCCTAATCCCCTTCTGTTGTCACATGACCCCCGACGAGACAGAGAGAGACAGAGAAAGAGAAGGAGAGAGGCAGTAGGGGGTGGATAAGGAGAGCTCACTGTAGGAGTCTGCAGATCACAGACACTTTCTGTTGTAGTGTAGGTTGACCAATATCTTTTTTATTCATAGTGATTATTATTGTCCCAGCAGCACCACTGACCATTTCTGATGTGCATTAGGCTGTTCAATTCCATACAGATAAAAGTACTTTTATGGATGGAATGTGACATGTTGGCCCAGTGTTATTAGAAAAGGCTGATATACACTGAGTGGACAAAACATTAGGAACATCTGCTCTTTCCATGACAGGCTGACCAAGTGAATCCAGGTGAAAGCTATGATCCCTTATTGATGTCACTCGTTAAATCCACTTCAATCAGTGTAGATGAAGGGGAGAAGACAGGTTAAAGATGGATTTTTAAGGCTCGAGCCAATTGAGGCATTGAATTGTCTCAACAAAAGATTTAAGTGCCTTTGAACAGGGTATGGTAGTAGGTGCCAGGCGCACCAGTTTGAGAGTGTCAAGAACTGCAATGCTGCTGGGTGTTTCACGCTCAACAGTTTCCCGTGTGTATCAGCAATAGTTCCCCACCCAAAGAACATCCAGCCAACTTGACAACTGTGGGAAGCACTGTTGAGTCCATGTCGAGTCCATGCCCCCAACTGATAGGCTGTTCTGAGGGCAAAGGGAGGTGCAACTCAACATTTGGAAGGTGTTCCTAATGTTTTGTACACTCAGTGTAGCTTTGTATGGATATAGTCTAACTATGCCTGTGGTGAGACAGAACTACAGTTTTTTTTTTTACAGTAGTTAACCATCATTGGATACTTTTATGTTATTATCTCAGAGTTCTGATTAGAGAAAATGATTAGATAGACAATCCGTGGCCAAACTAAACCAGGGTTCTTTACTACCATAATATCGGTTTAAAATAGATGGAGACCTCGTCTGCTTAAGTGTTACTACTTATTTAATTTGGTATAATTATGTTGTTTAAGGTCTGTGGTTATGGCAGACAGACAGTGTCTATGTTCAGTTTGAACACAATAGATTCTGTCTGGATCCTGTCTGATATACAAACGGTTGGAGCACAGCAATGACTAGCCCATCTTTCAAATCATGATTCTGAGGTACAGCAAGGGTGACATCTTGTGGCTATATGAATGTAGTTACATATTATATCTTATATTAATATATCCTGGAATTCTACATTCATTTTTTTACTAAAATCTGCATTTCTCATTAAATGTAAATAAAGTATGTTGTGGCATATCTGTGCCTGGTTAAGAAAACAACGAATGTGTTCATATGATAAAATGCCATACTGTATTTTGTGAAACACTGCCCTCTAGTGAAATAACAGATACAGCACCCTGTCTAAAATAATACAGTATTTGACTTAGCACTGTGTTTTCCTGATAGATTATGTCATTTGTTTTCCTTTTTCCATCCAGGTTAGTCTTACCTGTTTGATCTTGCCAGTGACAACAGATGGCAGTTTGACTCGGAGCTGCTCTGTCTCCTTGAAGGATGCTGGGAAGCCACTGAGGTAGGCCAGGCTCTGCATGCGGACCAGACCCGGTGCTTCCTTATCTGTGGTCTACAGGAGGAACAACAGCACAGTAGCTTATCGTTACCACATGACTGTGTCCATTGCTTATTCATCCTTAAGGACCAGTGTATCCAACTGGGGTAAATGCTCAATCATATAATTGTGCTGGAATCAGAAAGGTCTCGGAAGTGTTGATTGTGTCTGGTGCAACAGAACTTCTAATAGCATAGAGAGTCAGGTAACTCACCAGGTAACATCTAGAGACAGAGCGCTTCAGGGCCTCACGGGGTGCGTCTGTGTAGGCCTTGTCCGCTATGGGAGGGAGAATAAGAGAGAGCCATACAGACAGAGCCATAGAGAAAGAGCGAGAGATTTTGCTGTGATGACATGATTGGTGTTCTCGTACTGAGTGGGTAGCAGAACTGTGAACTGAAATAGCATGTGTGTAGAGTGCCCGTTGGGAGTGTTAGTTTCAATGACTCTTTACCATCAGCCTGAGAGTGAAAGACGACCACAGACACCGTGGTGGAGGGGTGGAGGGGCTTGGCCACCTGCAGCAGCAGCTTGGCGGTGGAGAAGGAGGGCGAGAGCGACGGCAGCTCCTTCAGAGTGACGTTGGCAGGCAGAGCCGGGTCCAGGGCTAGCATGGGCGCTGTGATACAATGGGACAGCAGACATTCTGGCTTCACACTGCGAACAGAAACACAGACGTATAAAGAGAAAGAAAAAAAGGTCACAAAACATCAAGACGGTGTCCACAAACTCCAGTCCAACATCACTACTTCCACCAAACCACTATGGCTAGTGCAAAACCCTGCTCTGTCTCGCTGTAGTTTGTACCACTTGTGCTGTGGTTGCATCTCACGCCTTAATGTCTGTGGTCATAAGCCACCTGTTGTTGCAGATTGGTCGACAACACTGAGACCCGTTCTCACAAACACTCGGTTGAGAGAGAAACAGGAAATACCAGCAATGATGTCAAAAACCCTTGATCTTAGACGACCGTAGTTTGTGTCTCAATAAGATGGTTCATCATCAGCTCCCTGCCCTTAGAGTTTGGAAGCATCCATATTGAGCTAGAGATGTAAAAGAATGTGTGAAAACCACAGTATATCTACAGTAATGTACAGGTGTTTCTATCTAGTCACTCACCTGTCCTTTGGCAATTCAGTCGGATCACTTGCATTCTTCCCCAGCCGTTCCCTATGGTGAGAAACAGTCCAGAAAGTCAACGCACTGATCCCGTTAACGCATGGAATGTTCTGTTGGGGAACGTTCTAGTATTGTAATTGGAAATCGACCTTTGAGCAAACACAATCTCCCTCTGGCAATATTAGTACACTACATATTTGGTCCCCTAGTCTACACAACAGGATGAATGGGAACGATCCAATCATGTAATGTGAATAAGTACCCACTTGCTTTACGTGCTCATAACATTCAGCGGACCACAGTAACCCTCTCTCCGTCAGCCATTTACCAAAACAAATATGTTCAGCTTGCAATCACGTAATACTATTTGTGTAGCCTAACGTGCGTGACGTGCAACTGAAGTCCCAGTGACCATGTGCAGTACCTCAGTGTTCTCTGCTCTTCCTCCAGCTGCTCTCTCACACCGCGTAGCTGCTTCATCAGGTCGGTGTCCGTGCCATTCACCCAGGTGTACACCACATCTATGGGCATGGGCAGGCACAGCCTACAGCGGCACAACACCATAGAGAAGATACACATCCATTTCAAATCAGTAAATAGACAAAAGGAAGGATATGGAGTAGTGAATTGAGACAGTGAAACACTGGTTATCCCTGTAGTGGATAGCACTTGGGCAGAGAGGGTTACTCACCGAGTCTGGAATGATTTCCCAGCTACATTGTCTCTATATGAGTCAAACAGTACATGGTACTGATCCCTACTCCACTCTACCACCACCTACACACAGAGAGGGGGATGATATTATTAACCACTGAATGTATTGTATACTTCAACATAACCAGCCAGAACAGGCCGTGCCTTACTTCACTTAGTGTAACATCTCACACACACACTTACTTCACTTAGTGTAACATCACACACACACACACTTACTTCACTTAGTGTAACATCACACACACACACTTACTTCACTTAGTGTCACATCACACACACACACTTACTTCACTTAGTGTCACATCACACACACTTCACTTAGTGTCACATCACACACACACACACACTTCACTTAGTGTCACATCACACACACACACACTTCACTTAGTGTCACATCACACACACACACACACACACACACACACACACACACACACACACACACACACACACACACACACACACACACACTTCACTTCGTGTCACATCACACACACACACACTTCACTTAGTGTAACATCACACACACTTCACTTGTTGTAACACACACACCATTGCGTTTGACAAGGGTTAGCTTGTTAGCTAGCTAAGCTACTTACTTCTCCAAACTGGAAGGCAGAGACGATCATGAGGACTATCCCTCCAAAGCAGAGGTACAGTCCATAGCGATGGGACAGACAGGTGTAGGTCTGTCGCTGCAAGAGTTTCAGTACTGAATTGATTATCACCATGGTTCTCCTTTGCAATCCATATCTCTTCAGTTATTCACCGAAGACGCTGGAGCATATCGGAGTTAATATAAAATAAACACTACAAAACGAAAGATGTCTTCTTTGTCACATGACACCTAGCAAAAACTGTCAAAGCACATAACCAAACATTGCACTTCCTTTATGGTGATGATGCGCCTTGACACAAATGTTCCGGGTGCTGCTTTAAAAAAAAACTCTATAACGCCCTCTATCGACTAGGAGGAGTTGTCCTATACATTTTGCGTGTTGTGTCCTATGCACAGAAATACACTGAATATACCAAACATCCTAATATTGAGTTTATTCCCCCATTTACCCTCAAAAGAACCTAAATTTATCAGGGCATGAACTCTTTTATTTATTGTTGTTTATTTGATCAGTTAAATTGACTGAGAACACATTCTCATTCACAGCAACAACCTGGGGTATAGTAACAGGGGAAAGGAGTGGGGATGAATGAGCCAATTGAAAGCTGCGATGATTAAGTGGCCATGATGGTACGAGGGCTAAAGAGGGGAATTTAGCAACCACAGAGAGTCAGGACACCCGTTTAACGTCCCAACCCGAAAGACGGCACCCTACACAGGGCAATGTCACCAATCACTGACCTGGGGCATTGGGATATTTTTTTAGACAAAGGAAAGAGTGTATCCTACTGGTCCTCCAACACCACTTCATGCAGCATCTGGTCTCCCATCCAGGACCAACCCTGCTTAGCTTCTACAACATCAACAACACAAAGGAGCTGATCGTGGACTTCAGCAGACAGCAGAAGGAGCACGCCCCCATCCACATCGATGGGACCGCATTGGAGAAGGTGAAAAGCTTCAAGTTCCTCGGGGTACACATCACTGACAATCTGCACCGCCCGCAACCACAGGGCTCTCCAGAGGGTGGTGCGGTCAGCCCGACGCATCACCGGGAGTACACTGCCTGACCTTCAGGACATCTACAGCACGCGGTGTAACAGGAAGGCCAAGAAGACCATCAAGGACCTCAGCCACCCGAGCCACGGCCTGTTCGCCCCGCTATCATCCAGCGAGTTCAGTACAGGTGCATCAAAGCTGGGACCGAGAGAATGAAAAACAGCTTCTATCTCAAAGCCATCAGACTGTTAAATAGCCATCACGAGCCGGCCCCCACCCAGTACCCTGCCCTGAACTTAGTCACTGTCACTAGCAGGCTACCACCCAGTTACTCAGCCCTACACCTTAGACGTTGCTGCTCTATGTACATAGACATGGAATACTGCTCACTTTAATCATGTTTACATACTGTTTTACACATTTCATATGTACTGTATATACTGTATTCTAGTCAAGGCCATCCTATTCAACTAGTGCTGTACATGTACTATTCTATCGACATATTCTACATATTCTCTCCACATACTGTCCATAATGTCTATACTCCGGACTCCGATATTGCTCATCCAAATATTTCTATATTTCTTAATTCCAATCTTTTACTTGTAGATGTGTTTGTATTGTTGTGTATAGTTAGATATTACTACACTGTTGGAGCAAGGAACACAAGCATTTTGCTACACCCATAATAACATCTGCTGCATATGTGTATGCAACCAATACAATTTGATTTGATTTGACAAGGTGATGAAAGCATTCCGCAGAGTGCTGCTGGCCCATTTTGACTCGATTGCTTCCCACAGTTGTGTCAAGTTGTCTGGATGTCCTTTGGGTGGTGGACCATTCTTGATACACACAGAACACTGTTGAGCGTGAAACACCCAGCAGTGTTGCAGTTCTTGACTCAAACCGGTGTGCCTGGCACCTACTACTGTACCCAGCTCAAAAGCACAATCTTTTGTCTTGCCCATTCACCCTCTGAATGGCACCCAAACACAATTGATGCATCAATTGTCTGAATGCTAAAACATCCTTCTTTAACCTGTCTCCTCCCCTTCATATACACTGATTGGAGTGGATTTAACAAGTGACATCAGTAAGGGATCATAGCTTTCACCTGGATTCACCTGGTCAGTCTGTGTCATGGAAAGAGCAGGTGTCCTTAATGTGTTGTATACTCAGTGTAGAATGGATGCATCCCTCTGCAGGCCTACCCACTCAGATTAGAATGAATAATGAACAATGAAGTTGAAAGAAAGAAAGAAAGAAAGAAAGAAAGAAAGAAAGAAAGAAAGAAAGAAAGAAAGAAAGAAAGAAAGAAAGAAACAAACAAACAAACAAACAAACAAACAAACAAACAAACAAACAAAGAAAGAAAGACATTTTGGTTCAGAAGAGGATGACAAAAAAAATGGTGTTCGTGTGTGTGTAGCCATTTTATGTAAAGCTGTGCGTCTTATTTTCTGTTACATGCGGAAATGATCGGAAGAGGTACCGACGTCAGCCCACACTCAACTTGACTGAAGTAAAATACTGTCTAGACCACGTGATTGCAAAATACCAGTTTACAGTATAGTTTACAGTAAGAGATGTCACTTTTTAGGTGGCCGATTAGACAAATTCTAATATTACTTCAAATCTAAACTCTGAGAAATATTGACAGAGGGATTTTACCTGTCAGTATTCTGCATCGTATTTATTCTTTATAACTTGCACAAAGGTCGGTCTGTCTGCGTGGTAACTTTTCCTTATTGCTGACAAAATGTTTTGGTTCTTGGAGGGAATATGCTTTTTACCAACTTTTTTGGTCATCTGGTCATCAAGCACGTTTATTGTTTCCTACCTAATTGCATTGTTCGAGCATGATGTGGATGTTATCTTCCCCTATATAAGGTAAGATTATGAATATTTATCAGCAGCCTGAGCATTTTTATTTTCCACGAACTTGCCGTAATAATAGCGTTTACTTATTATTATTTAAATCAGTGGGGGTATTGGAAATAATGTTTCTTTATTTCCACTCATCAAAACCGGCGATATTAACGGAAATCATATCGCAATTTTGCAACAAAAATAAATCAGTTTCGTTTTCCCCACCACAAGTTGAATGCTGTATTTGGCTGGTTCCCAGTTCACAGCTGTGTAGTCTACAGCGTGGGGGCCTGTGAACCCCTTAATGTCCGGTGTGTGTCCTCACTTGACATTTAAACAGCTTTGTTTATTGAGCAGATAGACATTTAACACATATGCAAACTAAACATTACTAGGCATAGATAATGAATAATGGTTTTACTAATTAGCGCTCTATTCAAACGATCAAAGCCTTCTATTCAGTAATATTTTCTGTAGATATACCCGAATTATTTGTTTGTCATCAAATGGTATGGTTTCACAATTGAAATGCAATTGTCTATTTGGTTAATATATTATGCCAATGGTATGATTTTGCTTTGATTAATTTTTTTAATTTAATTTAATAACAAATGATATCACTTTCTGTTCAGTTATAATTCAATATGTATAATGATATTTTTATATAATGTATTGTTTCAATTAAATCCAAATTATTTAAAAGGACCTCCAGACATGGCATTAATACACACATTAAACTTGAACTATTCTTTCTTTAGTGACACTGGGGCTGAACCCCCAGAGAGCTGTGTCTTTGGCTTGATGACGGTCATCACTGCATTTGCAGGTGAGCACAGAAAGACACTAAAACCACGAAAGGGCTTTTTGTCTTAGTGTATCGGGATAGTTCACCCAAATTACATATTTGGTTGCCTTACCCTGTAAGCAGTCTATGAACCATGTATGACAGCAATCCATGCTTTGGTTTAGTTTCCTTGGCACTGTTTCCACATGCTAATGTCATGGGACGATATTAGCATTTTTTCATGTATCATGTTCAAATCATCTATAAGTGAATTTGTTGAGCTTCACACTTAGTTTTAGATACTTCTGGATGATTTGGACATGACACCCTGAAAAATACTAATATTGGTCCCATGATTTAAATGGGATTTGTGCCACAAATGCTAAAACATTAGCATGTGGAAACGGTGCTAGAGGAACTAAACCAAAGCATGATTTGCTGTCATACCTTGTCCATAGACTGCTGACAAGGTAAGGAAACCAATGTGTTCTTTTGTCATTTGGGTGAACAATCCCTGTGAGAAACTCCAATGGGTTTTTCCAGGTCAGAGACAATGCCAAGAGCTTTATTCACACTTCCCATTTTTTTGAAAATGAAAGCAGAAATGCATGGTCAGACGGGGATAAATGGTATGATATTCTATTATTAGGTTTCACTTCACTATGTTTGTCTTTCTTTTTTACCTATTTTTTAAGGTGCAAATAAATACATATTGCAGCAGGTTTTTACATATACCTACAATAGTCTACTGTGAGCGTATACTGTCTAAATGGGAAAAGTGCTAATGAAAACGTCCACTCCATATGCCATGACAATTCCTCTACAGGTATGGCCACCATGTATGCCAGATACAAGTTTGTGGAGAAGCTCAATGAGAAGGCGGGTGGTGTGCCCCCAGTACTGAACCAGGCTGCTTTGTGGATTGGAATGCTTTCTTGTTTGGGGATGTGTTTTGTCGCTACTTTCCAGGTAGGTTGCCACGGTGCACAAACGTCAGTTCAACAACTAGTTTTGATTCACATTTGGCTGAGTTGTCAACTGACTTGAATTCAACAAAAAATGTCACCATCCCATTGGGCACAGAAGTCCATTCAATTTGCCTATTCAACTTTTATTCAACCAGTGTGTGCCAAGTAGGATGTAATTGGATTTAAGACAAAAGTTGGGTGAAATCCAATCAGTTTTCCATGTTTATTCAATATCATCACATTCAATTTCATTATTTAAAATTATATGGAAACAACATTGATTAAACTAGTTTTTGCCCAGTGGGTTGTCACCCCTTTAGTGAGAATATGGAGGGTTTTTTTTTACCATGAAGTGACAGTGTGATATTCTATACATGATCTCTCTGGCATGTTATTTTTCCCCAGGAGACAACGATTACGACAGTTCATGATGCAGGTGCATTACTCTTCTTTGTGTCTGGTGTTCTGTACACCATCCTCCAGTCCATCATATCCTATAAGTCCTTCCCCTATGGGTGTTCATTGGCCTTGTGTCGTGTGCGCACAGGAATTGCAACCATCGCCTTCCTGGCAGTTTTCCCCAGTATCCTTGAAAACAATAGTAACCCTGATTGATTTTAATCATGAATGATCATTGTTTTATCAAAGAAAATATCTCCTTCATTTTCCATCCAGCTGTTGTCTGTGCTGTCTTCGTGACACAAACCACACTGCATAGAAAAACAGAAGACGAGGTACAGTATGAGCACATCTTTACCAAGAAGACCACTTACTTAAACAACAAAGATGGATGATATTCTGGATCCATATAGGCTTCATAGGCCAGAGAATCTATACGTGCATATATCAGTCTCTATCTGACTCTCCCTGTCATTATAGGACTATGTGTTCCATCTGGTGAGTGCTGTGAGTGAGTGGATCGTGGCCTTCAGCTTCATCTTCTTCTTCTTCACCTACATCCACGACTTTAAAGTGAGTTTTCAGTCACCGCTCTTGTCATTGTGGTGGGAATGATTCTCCTTTTCTTCTCCTTTGTTTGAGTGTTTTTATTTCTCTTTGTCCTGTTTCTTACAGAAGTTTACTCTGAAGCTGAGAACACAGTTTGTGGACTATTCCTGATGAAGCATTGATTTGAACCTTTTAATCGGAATATTTACAAAATCAAATGTATTTTTTTACTTTTATAAAGCAAATGTATATGAGATTATCTGAATGGTCTTTTTTTAATATACTGTATCCATTGCAACATAGCCTCCGTCTTAGCGGTTATCCACAAAACACACACATCCTGTGACATCCTGGGTTAATGAAAGCGTTAACCCAGTGTTCATCCTCTGGTGGTACAAAGGTCAGTAATTGCGCAAGAAAATCACAAGATCAAGTTAATATAGAAACTTAATTTCACCCATCACCAGTTTATGGATAGAGGCTGTATGTACTCTTACCTACTCCAATGTTAATCGTTTGATACTACTATGTAAATATTTTTCTAGTTAGGTATTTTGCTCAAGAAAACCTCTTTCTCATGGTATTGAGGCATATCTATGGTATACCTTTGTAATAAAGTAACTCAGAATACATACAGGGCTGCTGTATGTGTGACGTATTTCTATGTTACAAACACAGTGTTTGAATAAGGCGGCCACATATCTTTAGCCAAAATGTGTTATTTATTTTTCAGGCTAAACTGCATAAACACTACAGGCCATACTTGTGAACATTAGAAAAAGTTGAAGTTCAAGGTTGAGTTTAAGCATCAGCCAATTAAACTATTTGACATAGTGGCAAGTGATCAACGTCTACATATTAGCTGTTCCCATTACATACAGTAAGTTTGCAGTAAGTTTGTACTATGCTAACCTCACCAGGTGGCTGTGATAGTTTCCTGTCGGAAATTCCCTATCAGCCAATTCAAATCGTTGATGTAGTTGGACGTGTTCATGGAAGTGTCCTTAACAGAAGTACAACAGCGCTTACTGATAATCAAAGAAACTACATCACAGGTGTTTGACTGACTGGTCAAATTGCTCTCTGTGTAGATTTGTGGCAAGGGCTCTAATCTCACTCAAGTTCTTGTCCGCCTTTGAAATGTAGCATTACATTTACTGGGTTAGTGTGTTGAGAATGGACATAGCCTACAGCCAACAGCTTGAAAAGGAAGATTAATAATCATAATTAATAATTCATGATTGTAGTTTGCACTCTCCTTATCATCCTACAGATGAGTCTATGGCAGTTATTTAAAAGAAGTTTGTCATGATTCCAGACTCGAGCCCACGCTACAGTCTTTCATTAACGGAGGAAGACACTTGACTGTATCCGTATCAGATTGTGAATTATTTATATTTGAAAAGGTCATCTAACTCTCTGGTTAGCATTTATGTACTATAGGAACTCAATAATATACCTATAGCCTACACATCAGTTAGTATCCGCCTTTTGCTATATAACCTAATGCACATGTAACTTTGTATGGTATACTTCAATTCGACAATGTTTGCGATAGGCTATTTGTGAAATCGATGAATTCAATGTAAAAATGCAGACCGGCACATTTTTTTATTTTACCTTTATTTAACCAGGCAAGTCAGTTAAGAACAAATTCTTATTTTCAATGACAGCCTAGGAACAGTGGGTTAACTGCCTGTTCAGGGGCAGAATGACAGATTTGTACCTTGTCAGCTCAGGGGTTTGAACTTGCAACCTTCCGGTTACAAGTCCAATGCTCTAACCACTAGGCTACCCTGCCGCCCCATAGGCTACTGGCACTGCTACATACATAATCATCACGACTATAGTATAGGCCAGTGGCGCAACCTTCACTGTATCACATGTATCCCCCACATTCTGAAATTTCCTTTTTGCCCCTCCCCCAGTTCTATCGTTGGAATGTGATACAAAGCAAGTTAACGGGCGCCTCAGAGTGGTCGGCTTAGCGGTTTCACAGATCAGACACGGACAGAGTAGGATTAGCTCGGTTTCAAGGATGTTTATTTATATAATAATTCAAAAAGAAAATGTCTCCCCCATGAGACCCTCTCCGGGATACAGTCTTCTGGGCTCCGGGTCTTGCTGTATCCTGTCAGGATCAAAACACTGCAGTGTTCTGTCCAGAGACGACTACAAACAATGTGAAGATGATTTGGATCTCTGAGCATTTGGATAAAAAGGGATGTAGTATAAAACTATTGGACTTAAAGGCCAAGGCATAATGCCTTCACAACAGTGGGATCCAAGGGCCTGGAAGGCTTGTTAACATGGTTAAATCTGGGATTGAGATGCATCATTTTAGAAGATTGAGGTGAATTCCCATTAGGTACTACTGTTAATTTAGTCTACACGGTACCATTGTAATTGACACATCGCTCACAACTAGTGGTGTTTTTTTTACATGATACATTTCCCCAAAAGTGCAATTTCCTTAATTTGGTCTTCACATTGTTCCTGCAGTGAACAGTTACATTTCACAGCTTAATGTCTCAATTAAAAGTGACGAATCGGCCAGAGAACAGTCCTCAACATTTCTGTAGGACATCCTTCATACAGCAGTTGTAGTGTAAAATAGTACCCATCAAATGTTCTCACAAACATTATTATGGACATGAGATACACTTGTGAGAGGATGATATGTTGTAACATGCAGACATCACTGTCAAAATAAAACAAATATGACTAAAGCACAATTACATTTTTGTCTTTTAGCAGAAACTTATCCAGAGCGACTTACAGGGGCAATAAGTGCCTTGCTCAAAGGCAAAAAGATTTTTCACCTAATCGACTTGGGGACTCCAACCAGCAACATTCCGCTTACTGACCCAACCGCTAGGCTACCTGCTGCCCCACAATCTCTTTCATTGGAATGTTCACATGATATTGACAAAGGGGCAGAGGCATGTTTGCCCAGTGCAGTCTAAAGAAAAGAATGATCAATTACTAATCGATTATCTGGTTGATACTTTCCATGGTTGTCATTCCATCTGTTTTACTGCTAAACGACATAAAGAAACACCATGTCCAATCAAATGTTTCAGGAGAAGAAATGGAAACAAAAATATAACATCCACACGATCAGTGGCTGACCTGGATACAGACATTATCAACCGTCTCGTTTACATTCACTCAATCTACAATGCATTTCAGATACTTAATCTGCCTGCTTTTGTAAGTCCCATGCATCCCTGGAGATCATCCACAGAAGTGGGACTTGTCTGGTAGCACTGTAGTTCTGCCTGTCAAGCACACACTGGCATCTAGTCCTTCTGTGCCCCTGCAGCAGCACAATGGAAAAGGCCTGGAGCACAGGTGACAGGGAAAGGAAGTTCCCTATAGGCAGCTTCATGGCTTAGACAGCAGATCAATCGCTGAAAGATGACTCACTGCCATCGTCACCGTCATCATCTTGATCTAGTGTGTTCTTCTTGACGGCATCAGGCACAGGTGCATCGGGTGTGCTGCAAACAGAAACATGTAGGAATCGCCATTGTTACTTCGAATACATGTAGAACCACTATTTTATGACATCAGAAAGATTAAGATGTGGGGTATAAAACAAAACGTATTGGATTACGAGGTATGAGAATACAGATATTACTAAGACGTAATGTAAGGACACTCACTCAAGCAGGTTGGGATCCAAACCTTCCTGGACCATTTTATTCTTTATCGCCATAACTGGAACACCCTGTTTTTGAATAGTTTTCTAAATTACGGATTTCATTGAACAGATGTCATATTCTGTAGAAATGTGAAAATGTAGAGAGACCCACCACTTGCACCATCTTGAGATATCTGGCATAGCGTGGGTCCTTGGCCACAGTCATCCTACTGTCTCCTGCTGCTCTTGGGTCTGGTATGTTTGGAGAGGCCTACAAGGAGAGTCAATACTGCAATTCAGTATTTCCATCATGCACAAATATACCAAGTCTTTCTAAGTTATTGTTCCATCAACATGGATATGTTGAAATCCCAGGAGGCTGGTGGCACCTTAACTGGGGAGGACATGCTCGTGGTAACGGCTGGAGCGAAATCAGTGGAATGGTATCAAATACATCAAACATGGTTTCCAGGTGTTTGATGCCGTTCCATTTTCTCAAGCTCTGTTAAGTTAGATGGGGAGTGGCGGTGAACAGCAATCTTCACGTCTTTCCACAGATGTAATGGTATTCAAGTCTCGTCTTTGGCTGGGCCACTCAAGTACTTGGACTGTATGCTTAGGGTCATTGACCTGTTGGAACGTAAATCGTTGCCCCAGTCTAAGGCCGTTTGCAGGTCGTCCACCATTCTTCACAGTAGGGATGGTGTTAGACAGGTGATGAGCTGTGCCTGGTTCACTCCAAACATAGCGCTTTGCATTTAGGCCAAATAGTAAAAAAAATTGTGTCAGATCACATAATCTTATGACTGCAGTTTTTCAGGTGCCTTTTTGCAAACTCAAGGTGTGCTGTCATGTGCCTTTTTCTCAGGAGTGGCTTCCGTCTGGCCATATTGGTGAAGTGCTGTAGAGACTTGCCCTTCTGACAAGTTCTCCCATCTCAACCAAGGAACTATGTAGTTCTATCAGAGTTGTCATTTGGTTCTTGTGACCTCCCTGGCCAAGGTCCTCCTTGCCCGTTTGGTCGGACGACCAGCTCTAGGCAGAGTCTTGGTAGTTCCA
This sequence comes from Oncorhynchus nerka, assembly GCF_034236695.1. Classification (NCBI taxonomy): domain Eukaryota; kingdom Metazoa; phylum Chordata; class Actinopteri; order Salmoniformes; family Salmonidae; genus Oncorhynchus; species Oncorhynchus nerka. The sequence continues at coordinate 26,603,150 of NC_088403.1, read as the reverse complement.
TATTTTTTCAATTTCCCAATTATGGAGACCACTGTACTGTTGAAAACATTCGACACTCTAGAAACAGTTTCATACCCTTCCCCAGATATATGACTCATCACAATTATATCTTGGAGATCTATGGACTTCATGGTACAGTTCCTGCTCTGACATGCACTGTCAAATGTTGGCCCTTACATAGACAGGTGTGTTTCTAAATCATGTCCAAACAATTCAATTGGCCACAGGTGGACTCCAATCAAGTTACTGCCATCTCAAGGATTGGCTGCACCAGAGCTCAATTTGGAGTGTCATAGCAAAAGGGGGAGAATAATTACAAAAATGAGATATTTCTGTATTAAATTTCCAATAAATTATCAAACATTTCTAAAAACATGTTTTCACTTTGTCATTATGGAGTATTGTGTGTAGGTGCATGAGAATTTGTATTTAATTTAATCCATTTGGAATTCAAGCTGTAACACGAAATGTGAAATAAGTCAAGATGTATGAATACTTCCTGAAGGCACTGTACGGGTGTGTGTGTGTGTGGAGGGGGGTACCTCAGGAGGTTGCAATGGCACAGCCACAGCTATAGGGGTCTCTGGTTGACTTGGGACCAGGACTGGACCGTTGACCTCCGTAGCTGGCCACTGACCAACACCCTCCACCCTGACATCCTCCAAACCAGGAATAGAGGATAGCTACATAGAACAAAATCAGCACGTACTGCCATTATCATATTGGTATGCCCAGAGCAGCAAAGCACATAACAATACAACAACAAAGGCATAGTAAAGTCCCATCGTATTGTATACAAAACACATACCTTTGCTTCCAAAATGCTGAGGGTAGTTTCAATCTGCTGTATCCGAAGAGATATGCATGCAAGTTTCTCTTCGCAAACTGTCGAAAAACGATTGAGGAACCGAACAGTGTGCACAATGAACTGGTTGAGATAGGCAACGACTCTCCTCTGTTGTATGGCTGGGACCTGTGACCATATCATTCAGTATCATGGAAAAACGGCAATGTTTATTTACTTACAGAGATGGGGAGTTCAAACACATTTACTACACACACTCAGATACAACATTTACTTTATTACATTATTTGGCTGGGAGTCATTCAGCTTGTTAACAAAACAAGCTAAAGCTATCATGGCTAATTTAGCTACAGTAGCCACCAAGATGTCTTCGGCTACGGAAAACACTCACCTTGGTCAGATCTATTCCCGATCCCACAATCGGTAAACCGTCCTCGTCCATGTTTTTATCGTTTCGGCAAACTATCGATTAACTCGCGATTACTTTGTTTAATAGTAATATTTTACTGACAATCTGCAAAAGAGAGATGGGAATTGTAATACGCTTCATGTGACTTCACAATGATCCAAAACGGACGTCATTATTATGCTGCTCTTCCGGGTATATCAGCCAATGAGGTGCTTAGTTTTTCTTCTTCTTTATTGGAAATCAAAATGAACCCAAGGTTGAAGGTGCATACCTCCATCACCTGAACTGGAGGGTTAACAGTTCATTGCCACAAATGTAGTGTGTTCAATGCACCACAAGGAGGGGGTACAGTATAATGGTTATATGGCTCTCCCGCTATCTCTCTCAGAATGACCTTCTTGATCCAAATCAGTCAGGTTTCAAGACTAGTCATTCAACTGAGACTGCTCTTCTCTGTATCACGGAGGCCCTCCGCACTGCTAAAGCTAACTCTCTCTCCTCTGCTCTCATCCTTCTAGACCTATCGGCTGCCTTCGATACTGTGAACCATCAGATCCTCCTCTCCACCCTCTCCGAGTTGGGCATCTCCGGCGCGGCCCACGCTTGGATTGCGTCCTACCTGACAGGTCGCTCCTACCAGGTGGCGTGGCGAGAATCTGTCTCCTCACCACGTGCTCTCACCACTGGCGTCCCCCAGGGCTCTGTTCTAGGCCCTCTCCTATTCTCGCTATACACCAAGTCACTTGGCTCTGTCATAACCTCACATGGTCTCTCCTATCATTGCTATGCAGACGACACACAATTAATCTTCTCCTTTCCCCCTTCTGATGACCAGGTGGCGAATCGCATCTCTGCATGTCTGGCAGACATATCAGTGTGGATGACGGATCACCACCTCAAGCTGAACCTCGGCAAGACGGAGCTGCTCTTCCTCCCGGGGAAGGACTGCCCGTTCCATGATCTCGCCATCACGGTTGACAACTCCATTGTGTCCTCCTCCCAGAGCGCTAAGAACCTTGGCGTGATCCTGGACAACACCCTGTCGTTCTCAACTAACATCAAGGCGGTGGCCCGTTCTTGTAGGTTCATGCTCTACAACATCCGCAGAGTACGACCCTGCCTCACACAGGAAGCAGCGCAGGTCCTAATCCAGGCACTTGTCATCTCCCGTCTGGATTACTGCAACTCGCTGTTGGCTGGGCTCCCTGCCTGTGCCATTAAACCCCTACAACTCATCCAGAACGCCGCAGCCCGTCTGGTGTTCAACCTTCCCAAGTTCTCTCACGTCACCCTGCTCCTCCGCTCTCTCCACTGGCTTCCAGTTGAAGCTCGCATCCGCTACAAGACCATGGTGCTTGCCTACGGAGCTGTGAGGGGAACGGCACCTCAGTACCTCCAGGCTCTGATCAGGCCCTACACCCAAACAAGGGCACTGCGTTCATCCACCTCTGGCCTGCTCGCCTCCCTACCACTGAGGAAGTACAGTTCCCGCGCAGCCCAGTCAAAACTGTTCGCTGCTCTGGCCCCCCAATGGTGGAACAAACTCCCTCACGACGCCAGGACAGCGGAGTCAATCACCACCTTCCGGAGACACCTGAAACCCCACCTCTTTCAGGAATACCTAGGATAGGATAAAGTAATCCTTCTCACCCCCCTTAAAAGATTTAGATGCACTATTGTAAAGTGGCTGTTCCACTGGATGTCTTAAGGTGAACGCACCAATTTGTAAGTCGCTCTGGATAAGAGCGTCTGCTAAATGACTTAAATGTAAATGTAAATGTAAATGTGCGCGTCTCAAAACAAGCCCCAATTATGTTGATCCAGGCAAGGATGACTTAGTTATCGTAATATGGTTTGCAGAGATGATGAGTTAATGGATAAAGCCGTCAACACAAATTATTTGACAACTTCATTTTGATGATGATTCAGATGCTATAGTCTTTTGGAGACAACCCACAATGTTAGTTCGCCTTGGATCATGCCTGATTAGTTGTGAACTATTACTACATAGGAGAGCAGCAGAACCAATGAAAAACAAAACACTGGAAACCAAAAATGCTTTCCAACTTGACCTCAATCTGAACTCGATTCCAACCGTTTGATTTGAATGGACTTGTCTGAATTAAGAGCCCCTTAAACTTGATGTCAGCCAGAAATGAAACCCTCTAACCTGACCTAAGAGCACACTGAAGCCATAGCCCATGCCTAGTACTGCCCACCTGATCGTAAACAAGTCTGAAAGCCCAGTCCATGCCAATTCAACCTAGTTCAACAGGCAGGAAGAGTCTCTGCCCAGTATCAAACAAAATTGTTATGATGCTTCTACACCTGCATTGCTTGCTGTTTGTGGTTTTAGGCTGAGTTTCTGTACAGCACTATGAGATATCAGCTGATGTAAGAAGGGCTTTATAAATACATTTGATTTGATTTGATTTATGAAGAACTCAACAAAAAAATTAAGCTGACCTCCTGAGTCAGACCCTATCCAGAGAGTGTTGGGAGCAGATCACTTTTTAAACCAGCAGCATATTGATTTATATGGGACTGTAATTGCTTCAGTGTGTCCTGGATGACTCCCCCATAATTGAGGCCTGGCAGAGCCTCTTCCCTGGACATACTCTGAGCCAGGCAGCGGGCAGAGGAGTACCGCACCCACTCCCCTCCCCTCCCCTACCCTCCGCCAGGGAGTGAGCAGTGGATGGTTACCCCCTTACCCCCAAGCCACTCTATCATATCGTGAGGAGTGAACTGCTCTGTCAGAGCTTCCTGTGCTTGGCCCTCCTATGTTGAACATAATAAACGGCTCCCTATCCACCGGATGTGTACCAAACTTACTAAAAGTGTCAGTAATAAAGCCTCTCTTGAAAAAGCCAATTCTTGACCCAGAAAATATAAAAACTATGTGCCTACATCGAATCTCCCATTCCTCTCAAAAATGTTAGAAAAAGCTGTTGCGCAGCAACTGACTGCCTCCCTGAAGACAAACAATGTATACAAAACGCTTCAGTCTGGTTTTAGACCCCATCATAGCACTGAGACTGCACTCATGAAGGGGGTAAATTACCTTTTAATGGCGTTAGACCAAGGCTCTGCATCTGTCCTCGTGCTCATAGACCTTAGTGCTGTTTTTGACACCATTGATCATTACAGTCTTTTGGAGAGATTGGAAACCCAAATTGGTCTACACGGACAAGTTCTGGCCTGGTTTAGATCTTATCCGTTGGAAAGACATCTGTTTGTCTCTGTGGATGGTTTGTCCTCTGACACATCAACTGTATGTTTCGGTGTTCCTCAAGGTTCCGTTTTAGGACTACTATAGTTTTCACTATATATTTTAACTCTTGGTGATGTAATTCAGAAATATAATGTTAACCTTCACTGCTATGTGGACAATACACAGCTGTACATTTCGATGAAACAAGCCCCAAAATTGCCCTCCCTGGAAGCCTGTGTTTCAGACATAAAAGGAAGTGGATGGCGGCAAATGTTTTACTTTTAAACATGGACAAAACCGAGATGCTAGTTCTAGGTCCCAAGAAACAAAGAGATATTCTGTTGGATCTGACAATTATTCTTGATGGTTGTACAGTCGTCTCAAATAAAACTGTGAAGGACCTCAGCGTTACTCTGGATCCTGATCTTTCTTTTTATGAACATATCAATACTATTTCAAGGACAGCTTTATTCCATCTTCGTAACATTACAAAAATCAGAAATGTTCTGTCCAAAAATTATGCAGAAATGTTCATCCATGCTTTTGTCACTTCTAGATTAGACTTCTGCAGTGCTCAACTTTCCGGCTACCCAGATAAAGCACAAAATAAACTTCAGTTAGTGCTAAACATGGCTGCTAGAATCTTGACTAGAACCAAAAAATGTGATATTACTCCAATGCTAGTGTCTTTACACTGGCTTCCTGTATAGGCTAGGGCTGATTTCAAGGTTTTACTGCTAATCTACCAAGCATTACATGGGCTTGCTCCTACCTATCTCTCAGATTTGGTCCTGCCGTACATACCTACACGTACACTATGGTCTCAAGACGCAGGCCTCCTTATTGTCCCTAGAATTTCTAAGCATACAGCTGGAGGCAGGGCTTTCTCCTATAGAGCTCAATTTTTATGGAATGGTCTGCCTATCCATGTGAGAGACGCAGACTCGGTCTCAACCTTTAAGTCTTTATTGAAGACTCATCTCTTCAGTAGGTCCTATGACTGAGTGTAGTCTGGCCCAGGAGTGTGAAGGTGAACGGAAAGGCTCTGGAGCAACGAACCGCCCTTACTGTCTCTGCCTGGCCGGCTTCCCCTCTCTCCACCAGGATTCTCTGCCTCTAACCCTATTATGGGGACTGAGTCACTGGCTTACGGGTGCTGTTCCATCCTGTCCCTAGGAAGGGTGCGTCACTTGAGTGGGTTGAGTCACTGACGTGATCTTCCTGTCCGGGTTCGGCGCCCCCCTCGGGTTTGTGCCGTGGGGGAGATCTTCGTGGGCTATACTCAGCCTTGTCTCAGGGTAGTAAGTTGGTGGTTTGAAGATATCCCTCTTGTGGTGTGGGGGCTGTACTTTGACAAAGTGGGTAGGGTTATATCCTGCCTGGTTGGCCCTGTCCGGGGGTATTGTCGGGCAGGGCCACAGTGTCTCCCGACCCCTCCTGTCTCAGCCTCCAGTATTTATGCTGCAATAGTTTATGTGTTGGGGTGGCTAGGGTCAGTCTGTTATGTCTGGAGTATTTCTCCTGTCTTATCCGGTGTCCGGTGTGAATTTAAGTATGCTCCCTCTAATTCTCTCTCACTCCCTCTCCCCCCTCCCAGAGGACCTGAGCCCTGGGACCATGCCTCAGGACTACCTGGCCTGATGACTCCTTGCTGTCCCCAGTCCACCTGGTCATGCTGCTGCTCCAGTTTCAACTGTTCTGCCTGCGGCTATGGAACCCTGACCTGTTCACCGGACCTGGCTACCTTGTCCCGGGCCTGCTGTTTTCGACTCTCTCTCTCTACCGCACCTGCTGTCTCTAACTCTGAATGCTCGGCTATGAAAAGCCAATTGACATTTACTCCTGAGGCACTGACCTGTTGCATCCTCTACAACCACTGTGATTATTATTATTTGACCTTGCTGGTCATCTATGAACGTTTGAACATCTTGGCCATGTACTGTTATAATCTCCACCCGGCACAGCCAGAAGAGGACTGGCCACCCCTCAGAGCCTGGTTCCTCTCTAGGTTTCTGCCTTTCTAGGGAGTTTTTCCTAGCCACCGTGCTTCTACATCTGCATTGCTTGCTGTTTGGGGTTTAGGCTGGGTTTCTGTACAGCACTTTGAGATATCAGCTGATGTAAAGAAGGGCTTTATAAATATATTTGATTGAGAGCTTCCCATACATGTTTCACACAAACACGTTCAACACATTGCTGACAGGGCTTTCTGCAGGAGGGAGTACTTCTCTATAGGGATACTTACAGAATGAACAGGTTTCTTACTTAGAGGGGTCCTCTGAGAGTGTAGTGTGGTGGGGCATAGACAGCTTACAGTAATTAAAAAGCTATGTTTCTCAGGGTTTTTCCTACATCAAGAGCACTCGCTGAACTACTGGCAACTTGTGCATACCTGAATTGTATTGGTATGATTGCGTCACCCAGGATTTGCAGAGTGTTCACTGTTTTGACAGAATCCTGTGTCTGTAAGCACGTTGACACTGAGGAACTTTCCTATGTGCCGTAATAATGACAGCATTATTAAACATGGATAATAAATACATGGCTCTTAATAATAGAACTGCAATCCTGCAAGTTGAGGAATAGCTTTCTCCTGTATCACAATTCCCATAGATGACTGTAGTCACTACTTGACCTGATACCCTGGTAGCTGGGTAATATTTGCTTTGATAACAAGATTTCTGAATGTCTTCTGAGTAGGGTTTTATAATTCCAGGAACTTTCAATAAATTCCTTGGTTCTTCAGAAATCCTGGTTGGAGGATTACGGACTTCCTGCTTATTCCCTCCTGACTCCAGGAATCCTCCGACCAGAATTTTCAGAAAACCAGGGAATTTATTGAAAGTTCGTGGAATTTGGCAACCCTACTTCTGAGCACACAAGGCTATTTCTGCAAACGTTCTCTTACTGGAATCCAGCATGTTCATCAATCTGACACGGATAGTTAAACTATCATAGAACAGTATTTAAATTGGGATTTGATCATCAACAGGCGCCATGGAATTTCCTGCCCACTTCACCGAAACATTTGTGACCCCTACATGTTGCTGCGGCAACGGCAAGTATCAAAACAAGCACCCCTCTCGCTCTGCTGCTCCATGACGCACCTTTATTTCTTCCATATGAACAGACATGGTATGGCACCGAAATATGTTTTTGATAACACATGCACACACATCAGCACCACACCCCTCTTTTTCAATGAAACCCACTCCACATCACTGAGTAGATTAAATACTGGGGGGGGGGGCGAACTTACCCCCTCTCTCACACAATTAATAGCTTAGTTTGCCTAGTTCATATGAATATTTTTGGGTTGAAATCACTGATCAGAAAATAACAGCCTAACTCACAAGAGCCATCTCAAACTAATCAAGAGGGAATGGTTCACCCCAATTAAGATCAATGCTATGAAGGAGAAGAATGAAACAGGGTTGAGAGCACAGAGTCTAACTGCTCTCTCAGCCCCCTGTGTGTCCTCATGTGAACTTAAAATGCTTATCTTTCTCATATACTCATCTGTATGCTGGACCATTGTCTTTACCTCTGGCCTGGCTGTTTGGCAGGTCAGTCCAGACAGAGGACGCTGTCAGCACCTCTTCCCTGTCCAGAATCCCTGTGAGTGAAAACAAGCCTTTTCCTGGTCAATGGGTTCAAGGGGGCGGAAGAGACAGAGAGAGAGACAGAGAAAGTTAGAGAGAGAGAGGAGAGCGAGGGAGAGAGAGAGAGACAGGGTGAGAGAGAGAGAGAGAGAGAGAGAGAGAGAGAGAGAGAGAGAAGGGCAGACAGACAGAAAGGGAGAATAAGAGAGGCAGAGAATGAGAGAGAGAGAGAGAGAGAGAGAGAGAGAGAGAGAGAGAGAGAGAGAGCTGGCAGAGGTACAACCCTGAATGCTGCATATTGGAGTGTGCAGGAGAAGGAAAGGAAGGTCAGTCTACTACTGCATTGGGGGATAATCAGACAAGAACAGGCCATCATTATAGCCATACCCCAGTAGTAATGATAACAGTCATATTTGCCATAATTCATGGAAGTGGGACTTATAATCACCTGAGAAGATGGTTACCAAATTAGATGAGCTTTTCATCGGAAAACACAGATTGATAGCGAGGTTTCTGTAAGTTTCTTAGAACCAGAGGAGTTTGATTTTGATTTCCCTGATTTGACAAGGTCAGCTCAAGCAGCTTTGTCTTTAATCAGGGGTGCATCATTGTTTACTATTATATGGTTACTCGTTACCACGACACAATACACAGCAGGGAGTGAAAATGTGTATGGTGCATTGTGCTCCTGTTTTGTGCCATTCAGCATATTGGATGATAATGCCCCAATGTTCTGAACTGAAGAGAGAGACACTGAATTAAAGGTTATGACAATGCACCCAATCTGCTGGAGCTGTAGCTAAGCCAGGGGCAGGGAGGACCTTTGGAGGCAGTAGGCTTTGGGGTGGATAGGATGTTGGTCTTGATCATAGTTATCGAGGCATCTTGAAACCTTTTATATTCCCTGCTGGGCTCATCCACTTAACACTGGTAATAGTGTTATGCATAACATATTGCATTGGGTGAAAACTGTATATGAATGTAGTCACTATCTGCCCATGTGAGGTTTAAATAGGTGAATGTAATGTCCTCATACACCCTGGGACGTCTTTGAATGTGCTTGCATGTTATGACCCACTTTGGTGGCATTATAAGGTGTCATCTTTGCCTGTTTGTGCCCACGCACTGCCCTCTCTAGATACGTCCTTGTTTATGTGATGCGCTGACACTGTCTGAGCTAACTGGAGCTGTGCTGCTGATGTCCTGCTTTATGATTGGGTCAGCACTGATCTCCTGTTTAGTGATTGGATCAGTGCTGGTGAAATCAACCCTCTTTAAGCCCTGGGACAATTAGGCAGTGGTCTTTCAAAACACTGCCCTTTATTGGAAAAAAAGAGGATTGTCCTATTCAAGGGCATACATATTTTCCATGGAAAGGGTGCTGTTGTCAACAGATACTGGGACACATGTCAATTCAAGGGGAGAGCAAAGTGCAGATTCACAGATTGGGAAAAAGACCACACTTGGGATGTCAAGTGGCAATACATTGTTCAGTGACAAACACTGAGTTGTCAAAATATTTGCATTGTAAAATATGATTTATTGCCATGGTGTGCACAGATAGACCTGACAAGAGGACATTTAAAACTACATGTATAAAACTACATGAATAATCAGGTGGTTAGATGTAAGATTTTAATCCTGATGACCTGAGGACAGGGATGATATTCACATATATGAATATAAACGTATATGAATTGTATAAAAAAAGAGACCAATGTGCAAGCTATCCATTAAAACTGTTGACTGTGTGTGCACTGTACATAAACACTCAAATATTCTAGTTTATGAAAATCTTTGAATCATGATGATGAATCAGCCCACTAAATCAAAAGTTGGAGATAGATATGTATGTAATAGATGATGAATATGAAGACACATAGCCTACATGTGCCACATAAATTATGCAAGAGCGCTTCGTGGACAATAATTCTATTTTCCAACGCCTATAACAACTCATCCATGAGATTTCTACACATAACAAGCTTTGAGAAGAGCGGGTGGTATGAGTCTTGTTCTATCTTGAACTACTAACCAAGCCTTAAAGAGATCAAAATTCAATCCCATTCTAAGAAAAGTATAAACGATGACGTTATTTGAATATGTGCCCAAAATCCTTAATGAATAACTTAGGATGAGGAGAAGGCAAATGCTGCCCCAGCTGTTTCCTGTTGAAAATGTCTGTGTAATGTAGATACATGTGAGGGATTTTCTCTCTAAATCCGTCTCCTGTTCGCTAAATCTCACTTCTCCAAAACGAGCCTGCGCAATGGAACAAAGTCGGAATATTGAGATGTGACATTGCCTGCATCTTATCCACTTTCTCGCTGTTTTTAATGACTTCAAACAAGTTCATTTTTACTGGGTTTTGTCGTGCGGAGACCCGTGGGGATGTCTAGCGGTCATTTCTTCCAGTGGCATTTATGTGATGTCTTCAAGGTAACTTTAAATCATTTCATTTGACACCAGATTGTCACCTTACTTACTCTTTTTTGTTTTTTGTTTTGTTGCAAGAACCAAACTGATTTATTTGCAGTATCAAAACACAAATGAATAAAGACCCATGTTTGATCATAGCATATGATTTTAGTTCAGGGATTTAATTAATTAATTAAGGTACAAATCGGTTTTATTATAGACTATTTCAAGATGACTATCAGAACATGTCAGCAGGTAGATGTGCATGCATTTTCTGTGAGTGCACGTTTGACTGTTTTCACATAGACATTCTTTGGCAGCCTAGCTATAACATTTACTTTAATTGACTTTACGAAAATAAGGTTATGTTGGCATGTCTGCGTGCATGAGTTAACACACTCGTGTGGATGTTTCAATGCGTTTCCAGCATGAGTTTCGACACGTTTGCGCAGTGCGCGCTGACCGGTGCCGTTTCCATGAATATAAACCACTAATGTTGCTGCATACGTTACTGAACTTTCAAAGTCATTTCTGCTGACTCCGCATTTGGATACCACATTGGATTGTAGGAAAACAAACGATAAGGAAGGGTTTAAGGCGTCTAAGAAGGTAACTATGTGGTAGCGGTTGTGATGTATATGAATCCTGTGTAAATTATCTTTATTATGTAAATTTGTCCCGTTATGCTTCATCTGCTGGGTTTGGCGCGTGAACCGTTTTCCATCTCATGTTTGGATAGGCAAGATCCTTGGCTCTGTGGCTCCTGTCCTGAACGATCGTTTTTGGAGCTGAGAATGAGAGAAACCAAGGGCATCATTGCATTATCTTAAAACCATGCTTACTTAATTAAGAAGATAAACCACTGTTTGTGAACAAACGATTTTAAAGATATCTTATCGCATTGATTGATTTCTGCATTAGTTTTATGCATACCTTTCTCTCTCTGTGACTAATTCCTATGCAATTGTTCTTTATTATGACACCCCAAAAGTTTGATTATCGGGTTGTGAAACATAACTGTCTGATAGCCCGCTGGAATATTATCAGTGAAATAGACTACAGACAAGATAATGATGTGTATGTGCTTCGAACCGGGAACGCACTCTCTCCTCAGGAAGCGGCTCGTGCAATCACCGCTCCTTACATCCTAATATGCTTGTAAGGGTTAATAGACTTCAAGGGCCATACGTACGTAAGTCGTGCGTAAATCGTGACCAAAACTCATAGACTGGTATTAATTGTAGGCTCTTTGTATTATGATTGTGTGATTGTTTTGGACGTCACGGTTCCATAGACACCTGTTCCTTCACCTATTGTGAACCTATTAGAAAACCTAGCTATATATTTCGCAAATGTATAGTAATCAAAATGACGAGGATGTTGAAATAGGCTGGTGAAGGCATATGAAATCACTGCCACCAAGTTATACTGACACTGGTGAAATAGGATATGGAAGGTGAGACTGACGACATTCTCTGCCTGCCATGCCCTACTAACTGTGCCCTTCTCCCCATTGAACGCAGAGTGCGATGTGCTGTGTCTCCTGTACCCACACCCTCTCACTGCTGCTGTGCGTCCTAACCCTGACTTCGGCGGCAACAGGGGCGGGGCCCGAGACCCTGTGCGGGGCGGAGCTGGTGGACACGCTGCAGTTTGTGTGTGGAGAGAGAGGATTTTATTTCAGTAAGTGCACCTTTTATTTATTCATAAAGGATTGCTGCTGCTCCATTCTCCCAAAGCGCTAATGCCGCAACCTCATAAATGAAACAGTATCAGATCTCTCTCATCTGGCCTTCCCTTTCTAATAACCATTCCCTCTGTCTTTTTCCTCACTCCTATGAAACATTTCAGCTGTAGACTTATCACATTTGAAAGAGTTGATGAGTATAGAAGCCTATGTATATTTAGTCTCTATCCTTGATTGTGATGGACTACTTACTGACTTAGAGGAATGGAATATATAGAATCACATGATGCAATGCCCTTGAAGCAGGAGTGAAGTGAGGTTCTGGGGGTTGCTGAGAGGTAAATGAAGTATAGAATGATGTTAAACAGCTATATGTATATTATGCTCATTGAAACGGCTGCTGGGTCTATGGGGATGGGGTTTTAAGTCGAATTGAGGCTGACTATCTGTAAGAAGGAGGAGGGAAAGACATAAATGTTGCAGTGAACTTTTTTTTCCACCAGAAATGGGGAAAGCTACCCAAAGAAAACCATCCGCTAAGAATCCAGGACTTAAATCTCCTATTTTCCATTGGAGGCACAAAGGCCAGAACAACATGCAATATATGGCAGTGCTGAGCTGTGTCAAGGTGTTGCGTTCTCCCTCTCATCAGTAGCCAGTGTTCCTATGACATGGACCCTGATCCTTCCCTCAGGGGACTACTTCTTCCCATTAGAACCATGGAAAGGTTCTCAGAAAGGTTGTGGTTTGGCTCATTAGTGCCATATACTGAATGTGGTGCCTTGAGGCTCCCTAGCTGGCATTGAATGAAATCACTGCACATTCAAGTGTCAAGTCTCTCTTTACCACCTCTCCAAGGCTAAACCATTATTGTGCACCATCGTTTCGTATCACTGACATTGACATATCAATACAGCTCAGAGATGTCAATCATCTTGAAAGAGGCTCTATGCTCCAACTTAATCAGACTTAATTGAAAGTTCTCCCGAGGGGTGTTTTTTTTTTACTAGTTGTGACAGAGTTGAGAATATTTGAGTGATAACAATTCTTCTGGGAACTTGATGAAATTTTTAATATGTGTAAATACTTTTGATGAGGTGGGAGACGATTTGGGAGATTTGATGATGTGAGACTGTGAAAGGGGTTTATGTGTTCTCTGAGTGTTTAAGGGATTTCTGAACCATTTTATCAATCAGGCTACTTCACATGGCCTATGGAATATAATCTTGAATTGCCAGAACTTGCTGCATTGCCTTGTATTTGGAATAGAACTGTATCTTCAACAAGATTATTCTATGATGATTAATTGATGAACTGAACAATGGACATAAATAGAAAATCATTCCTATCATGAACTCACAGACCTCAGATAGACCTTATCTGGCTCTGGGAATTCAATCTGTCAAGGTTTGGAACTAGACTGCATACCTCCATGTGACTATATACTGTACTGTGCGATCATTAAGCTGCAAAGTGCCCATCCATCAATGCCTTGTTCTCGTGTTAAAAAAGGTACATTGAGTCGAGGACATTTCAGGCACACTCCATCCTTTCTGGAAAGGAACATTGAGGTATGTACAGCAGGTGGCTCACTGTGTGGACAGTATGTCTCTCTCTCCTGCTGTCAGATGGAACCACATGTATAACAACGAGTCTTTAAGTGAGATATCTGGGTTATCCATTTAGGTCTCTGTCGTCTCTTGCACTGGGAAGTGTGACAACTCTGTGCGGTCGTCATGTCTGGTCTGCTCCCGACCTGAACTCTTCTCCTCCAGTCTGCTGCACCATGTTGAACTTGGTAGCCACCATAGTGATGATGTGTCCCCAGAGTGTTGCAGCAACACTGGGTTTTCTGCGGGCTGAGAAGCAGGGCCAATCCACCTTACCCACCATGTCACTGCTAAAGTAGCCTCACTTGCATTTCAAGACTTCAGATTTCATTACCTTGACAGAAATGTGAAATACTACTCGGTGGAAAAATATTTTATTGAAACAAAATGTGGTCTAAAGAAGAAAAACTAAATCCACAACCGTAGTCAGTTTTTCCAATTATTAGCCTGACCTAGAAATCCTCAGTTGTCTTAGTAATGCTTTAGCAGGCAAACTCCTCCCAGGTTGAGTGGAGTAGAGTGGATATTCAGACATACCGTGAATCTGGTCTTCGTGGGGGTCTTTTGGACAGAATCTGGGTAACCCCAGCTTGCAAATAGGAACACTGGACGACAGGGAAATTGGGAGGAAAATCGGTAGGAACATTCTCTGATCAGTGGGGTACTGTAGATTCTCTGGAAGACATGAATCAACTCTTCCTGAGCTTTTATTCTAGATCACACCCACTTCCTGTAATGTACTCTGGATGGAGCTGGTTATTCTATTCTGAAGAATTTCCTCTCACCGTTTAAAAGTGAACCCCTATGAAGCACCTACACTCCAGAGCACTAAGGATGTGGAAAATTACAACTGACTAAAATGAAAAAGGCACAGAGATTCAGCGACACAGGGCAATAGACAAACAAGTCTTGTCCTTTTTGTCTCATAATGCCATGTCATAAGCCACTAGCTCAGAGAGTTGTACATGAGATACATTTATAGTTGAGATGAAAACGAATTCAGATTGGCACTGTGCCATCGCCCTCCCAACAGCATGTAGTTTAAACAGAATGAGCAACAGAGGGGAGTAAATTGCTTTTAAGCAGCCATTGATGAGCCATCCTATCCTTTCTCAGCCTTGTTTGTCTCTCTGTGTCTATTCTATTTGAAGCAGCTGGAGTAGGAGAGTGGAGAACGTGTAAACAGCACATCAGCCTCACTACACACACAGCTAGGCCTTGTCCCAGAGCAGCAGGGGATTATGGGGGATTACAGGATGATCAGGATGCACCCCTCCCCTCCACCTCCCCACCTCTCTAGTTTTACACACTGGACCTGAACACACACACACTCAGCAGAAGGCACTCAGCACTAAAGAAAGAAAGGCCTCCTGCTTGCACTTTGTGTGCACTTTGTCACTGTGAAAAGGTGTTGTTTTGGAATGAGAATGTTGACCCTCCTCACTAAAGAACTACTCTGCAGAACAAAGAGACATCTCAGGAAAAGGACAGAATGGGGATGTTAGATTTGAGTTCTGTCAGTTTGGAGTCAAGACACAAAGGTTTGAGTTGAAATAAACCTGTTCTATTGGAGATGTTGGCCAGGCTTGACCATAAAGAACTTGTACAGATATTGTGCCCACATTATTATAGTCTACAGTTTCATCTGAGGCCTCTACTTAGGTCTAAAACCGAAACTTAAACCCTGGTAAATGGTTCCTAGACTGTAACTAGCCAGAGCGAGCCAAGCTTGCTATGTCACATCATTTTGAACTGCCTGGCCCATCCAGTTTATCCCATCCCATGAGACCCTAACTCACTGAGTTAGGATCCTAAATGCTCTTACATACTGGCTTTTAATTGCCTAACAAAAGCAGACAAAACCTCAGTTGAAAATGTGAGGGAAATTTAGCTAGGCTATAAACTCTTTGTGGTACCAGTGATAAAGAGGTAGTTTCCAGGTCTATAGCAGCTTTCGTAGACCCCGACAATCCATAAACTCCCTGACACTCCACAAGCAGTGCGCTGCACCAGTTCCAAGAATTCACTGTTTCTTACTATCCACAGCGAGGCTGTAAAACTCAGATCCTTTCTGTGCCCACTCTGGAGAAGAGCCTTGTCTTTTCAGCCTTACTCGTTTGAGGAATGTAAGCTATGTGCTGCAGTGTCTCCGGCATAGCTCTATCCAAGTAGCAGGATAGAGCAGTGAGTGGCCTGCCTCTTTGACTTTTGTCTCAGAGGTCATTCAAATATACTGAACAAAAATATAAATGCAACATGTAAAGTTTTGGTCCCATGTTTCATGAACTGTAATAAAAGATCACAGACATTTTCCATAAGCACAAAAACCTTATTTCTCTCCAATTTTGTGCACACATTTGTTTACATCCCTGTTAGAGAGCATCACTCTTTGCCAAGATAATCCATCCACCTGACAGGTGTGGCATATCAAGAAGCTGATTAAACAACATGTTCATTACAAAGGTGCACCTTGTGCTGGGGACAATAAAAGGCCACACTGAAATGTGCAGTTTTGTCACACAAGACAATGCCAGAGATTTGTTGTCCCTCAGTTTTGAGGGAGCGTGCAATTGGCATGCTGACTGTAGGAATGTCCATCAGAGCTGTTGCCAGATCATTTAATGTTAATTTCTCTACCATAAGCCGCCTGACAACGCCAGCCCAGGACCTTCTTCCCCTGCGGAATCGTCTGATACCAGCCACCCAGACAGCTGATGAAACTGAGGAGTATTTCTGTCTGTAAATATAGCCATTTTTGGGGGAAAAAACGTATTCTTATTGGCCGGTTTATCCCCTCCCAGGCCCACCCATGGCTGCGCCACCTGCCCAGTCATGAAATGCATAGATTAGATCCTAATGAATTTACTTCAATTGACTGATTTCCTTATATGAACTGTAATTCAGTAAAATCATTGAAATTGTTGCATGTTGCGTTTATATTCTTTACTTTGGAATGTTTTCAGACCCCTTGACTTTTTCTACATTTTGTTACATTACAGCCTTATTATAAAATTGATTAAATTGTTTTTTCCCTCATCAATCTACACACAATACCCCATAATGACAAAGCAAAAAATGTTTTTTTTTTTTAAATGTTTGCAAATTTATTATAAATTAAAAACTGAAATATGCCATTTACATAAGTATTCAGACCCTTTACTTAGTGCTTTGGTGAAGCACCTTTGGCAGCGATTACAGTCTTGAGTCTTCTTGGGTATGACGCCACAAGCTTGGCACACCTGTATTTGGGGAGTTTCTCCCATTCCTCTCCGCAGATCCTCTCAAGCTCTGTCAGTCTGGATGGGGAGCGTTGCTGCACAGCTATTTTCAGGTCTCCAGAGATGTCAGATTGGGTTCAAGTCCGGGCTCTGGCTGGGCCACTCAAGGACTTCAGAGACTTGTTCAGAAGCCATTCCTACGTTGTCTTGGCTGTGTGCTTAGGGTCGTTGTCCTGTTGGAAGGTGAACCTTCGCCCCAGTCTGAGGTTCTGAGCGCTCTGGAGCAGGTTTTCATTAAGGAACTCTTATGTACTTTGCACTGTTTATCTTTGCCTCGATCCTGACTAGTCTCCCAGTCCCTGCTGCTGAAAAACATCCCCACATCATGATGCTGCCACCACCATGCTTCACAGTAGCCATGGTGCCAGTTTTCTTCCAGATGTGACGCTTGGTATTCAGGACAAAGAGTTAAATATTGGTTTCATCAGACCAGAGAATCTTATTTTTTATCATCTGAGAGTCCTTTAGGTGCCTCCAACTCCAAGTGGGCTGTTATGTGCCTTTTACTGAGGAGTGGCTTGTGTCTGGCCACTCTACCATAAAGGCCTGATTGGTGGAGTGCTGCAGAGATGGTTGACCTTCTGGAAGGTTCTCCCAACTCCACAGCGGAAATCTTGAGGTGGCTAGAAACTTCTTCCATTTAAGAATGATGGTGGCCACTGTGTTCTTAGGGACCTTCAATGCTGCAGAAATGTTTTGGTGCCCTTCCCCAGATATGTGCCTTGACACAATCCAGTCTCAGTACTCTACGAACAATACCTTCGACCTCATGGCTTGGTTTTTGCTCTGACATGCACTGTCAACTGTGAGACCTTATATAGACAGGTGTGTGCCTTTCCAAATCATGTCCAATCAATTGAATTTACCACAGGTGGACTCCAATCAAGCTGTAGAAACATCTCAAGGATGATCAATGGAAACAGGATGTACCTGAGCTTCATTTAGAGTCTCATAGCAAAGGGTCTGAATACTTATGTAAATAAGGTATTTATGTTTTACATTTTTTGTACATTTGCAAAATGTTCTAAAAAATGATTTTTGCTTTGTCATTATGGGGTATTGTGTGTAAATTGATGAGGATTTGTATTAATTCAATCCATTTTAGAATAAGGCTGTAACTAACAAAATGTGGAAAAGGGAAGGGGTCTGAATACTTCACGAATGCACTGAACATAACAAATAAAATCTCATAGCAACTTCAGCATGATCATGAGCACAATAATGGTAGTTAAAGGTACGGTTTATATTCCAACCCATGCCTCTCTGCTGTTGTGGCACTACCATCATGCTGTGGGCGGCAGGTAGCCTAGTGGTTAGGGCGTTGGGCCAGTAACCGAAAGGTTGCTAGTTCGAATCCCCAAGCTGACAAGAATCTGTCGTTCTGCCCCTGAACAAGGCAGTTAACCTACTGTTCCTAGGCCGTCATTGTAAGTAAAAACATGTTCTTAACTGACTTGCCTAGTTAAATAAAGGTTTTTAAAAAAAATAGACTGCCAAAAGGTCAATGCTGCTTGATGAAAAGATCCCTCTAGCTTGTGTGCATCTCAGACAGGTTTATCTTAACAGGCTGCCTTGCTCTTCAGCTAAGACATTGTTGACTGACCTGACAAAGATCCCAGTGGGATCAAAACCTTGTCTTGTGTGCATCTTAATAAACCACTGGGGAGCATTACAGTGTTGCAGACATTCCTTCTTTCAAGTCATGATGGAGCCTCTCTCTACGCAGCCAAACAGTTGTTATGCAGCACTTAGTCTCAATCTAATCTATTCAAACTCATTCACCCTACCAAAAGGGGGCACATGGGCCCCCTTCCATCCAATAGATGCATGCAACAACACACAACACCAAAACAAAACTGCACCCTAATCTGTAGTAGTGGGTGTCTGTCTACGACACAGTGACACAAACAAAAGACGTGTAGCCTACCACTAATCTGCCGTGCCCTGAATGTCTGTGACCAAACTCCAAAACAATAGCCTTTACCAATCACCACGGATCCCCCTTCTCAAACAGCCTGTTTCTCACACCACCGACCCGGCTGGATGTCCACACCATACGGCAGGCAGGAGAAGGTGGTTTGTCTGAGTTTGTTTACAACAACAGCACACAGGACGCCAACTCTTTGTTCACGGCGGATTACAGTCAGTGATCCCTTGAAACGTGGCACTTAAAACCTTCCAAAACCTATTCCACCTGATTACTGATGCTTTCTGCTTTTTACAAACCAGCTACAGCGGATTCTTCTACATGTTAAAATCTGCATCCAGATGATTTTTCTCTCCTCTCCAGCTGTTTGTTTAGAAGGTTACAGGTTATATTGAGAATAAGAGCGGATGTTCATTTGGAGGGCCTTATTGGGAGGGATTGGAAAACAGGGCCAGCACAGTCGACTCCTGGCTCACAATACAACCTGTCTGATTGAATAATCAGAAGCTTGGCCTCGCAAGATGGTTTCCCTCGTCATGAAAATTCCTTGTTATACGTCAGCAACAATGGTTAAGTGACAATTTATCATGGTTTATTTTGGCTTAATTACAACATGCCATTCGGTAAACGGGGGTTAAAGATGCACTCCGCGATCTTAATCACAAAAGATTGCATGAATTGGATTTGTAACATATCAAACAAAATGGAAACATAGTATATAAAAATAAAAATAAATGTATTGTCACATACACTGGATAGGTTCAGTGAAATGTGTTATTTTAGAGGGTCAGCCATAGTAGCATGGCGCCCCTGAAGCAAATTAGGGTTAAGTGCCCTGCTCAAGGGCACATCGACAGATTTTTTACATTGTCGGCTCAGGTATTCAAAACAGCGACCTTTCGGTTACTGATAAAAATACTCTAACCGCTAGGCTACCTGCCGCCCTACACAATGGAATGACGTAGTGCACAAAAAACAGGGACCCGTTTTGGCTCGTGAGCGCCCCTATCAAAACTACTGGCTGAAATGATACGAAAGTTAGAGAGTACATCTTTAACTGGGCCCAGCTGAGGACACAAAGAAAGATGAAGTTATGAAAGTCATAAAATAGTCTTCAAACAATGAGACCTGCTACCTTTCATTCTCAAGGTGAAAACTGGTGTATTCCACATGCAGTTCTCATTGTAAAGAGGCTATAACATGGCCTGATTACTTATAGCCTACATTTTGGTGGTCAAATCCTCAAAACAATGATTGACCTTGTTGACCTGGACATATTTCAAGCTCATCATACAGGGGATGTCTGGGGTCTATAACTATAGACCTTGGGTGAGAACTAGCTCTTTGTACTCTAAGACTTAGAGCACCTTGCCTGCTGAATCAACTATTCTTGCTGTCCAGTGCAGCAACTTCAACCTTTTAGCCAGTATAGAACCATCTCACCTTCAACCTTTTAGCAAGTATAGAACCCCCCTACCTTCAACCTTTTAGCCAGTATAGAACCATCTCACCTTCAACCTTTTAGCCAGTATAGAACCCTCACACATTCAACCTTTGAGCCAGTATAGAACCCTCACACCTTCAACCTTTAAGCCAGTATAGAACCCTCACACCTTCAACCTTTAAGCCAGTATAGAACCCTCACACCTTCAACCTTTGAGCCAGTATAGAACCCTCACACCTTCAACCTTTAAGCCAGTATAGAACCCTCACACCTTCAACCTTTAAGCCAGTATAGAACCCTCACACCTTCAACCTTTGAGCCAGTATAGAACCCTCTCACCTTCAACTATCCACGAACACACACTGTATCTCATCATCTGACTTGAGATCAGTGTTTTCTCTCACACAGTACAACTCCCTCCATAATCTTTCTTCACACTGTACCCAGGGTCCTGACTGAGAACTGTGGAGAGATGCATCTGTTTCTGAATTGGAGCTCCTCTCTGTCCAAAACAACATTGTCAAGATAAGGAAGGCATAGAGCAGAAGTTAATGCACTTTGTCAGCACTGGCAGGCTCCCAGGCCAAGAGCTATTAACTCTGAAAGGGAAAGGCATTTCCTCCTTGTAAATGCCATATTACATTATTATTATTTCATTTGGTAACAGGGAAAAGCCTATCAAGGCTATATTGCCCGAGGTGAGCAGGGAATTGTAAATGGAGAGTGGGATATTTTTTTAACGGCCACTGAAAGAAAGTGGGTTTGGAGAGAGGGAGAAGATGTTGGAATTCAGGTGTCAAAGCAACTCCTAACTTCCTCCTCCCTTCCACTCACATCACTGTACAAGGTGAATTGGGTTCTCAGAGAAGTGCTCAGATTCCGATTCATACTGAAGAGCACCAGACCTCCAAGTGAGCCTCTCTGGCTTTTCACCACTGGAGGCTGGTGAGGGGAGGACGACTCATAATAATGGCTAGAATGGAGTGAATGGACTGATATCGAACACATGGAAACCATGTGTGTGATGTGTTTGATACCATTTCCTTTATTCTCTTCCTGCCATTACTAGGACCCCCCCCACACACACACACACACAATTTAGGTGTCAACAGCTGTCTGTCTTTTGCATGTATGGGAACTATGGGTCTAGTCATGGTTCTGGAAAGCCATATATATTGTTAGTAAACAACAGCATGGCTGCATTGTAACAGCATCCGCAGTATCCAGAGTCCAACTGGCTCAGAGATTGTCAGCGATAAAGGGCTGCTGGGTTGCCAGGTGAAAATGTGAATGAAACGACCAACCCGTACGCCAGAGGGTGTGACTTAGGCCTGGGCCTACTTTCTCCACAGGCTGACTGGGCCCCGAGGGGTTGAGGTTTGGCCTAATGGGTCTAAAATGTCCGAACGTGATATTCTCAATGTTACGGTGACCGTGACCTTTTTTTTTACTGCCTCACGGCTGCCAAAAAGGGTCCGCACAGTGCAATGGGATACCCTGTAAATTTTGCAGTGAAGAAATCAATGTCATTAACACTGTCCATATATCAGAATAATCAAGTCCACAACCATGCCGTTAGCACTCAGCTATTACAGGGCCCAGGTCCTGGCGCACAGCCACAAATGATTACAGCTTTTTGGATTCATTCAGCTCACAGATATAAAACCTTCCAGGACATCTGCACTAAAGAAGTTGGTCCATATCCAAGACTGTAATGGGTTATGTTGTATATGATTCCATTGGCTCTTTTAAAGCACCTGTGGTTGACTTAACATACCCGTGACACAACACTTAACATGCCTATGACCTCTACTTTTACCTCAACGTTTAACTTCGACCTATAACATGAAGACAAACATACACGGAGGTCCAAAAATTATAATCCTATGCAACAAGCTGTCTTCAGTTCTCTTTTTTATTTACTTACAGAACAAACTGGAACGACAGCTATCCTTGCTCTTTACATGCTCTCTGCATGCTCTCTACATGCTCTTTACATGCTCTCTGCATGCTCTGTACATGCTCTCTACATGCTCTCTACATCCTCTCTACATGCTATTTACGTCTTCACATATAGTAACACAAAATCTTCTTCCTTTCCGTCCCTCAGGTAAACCAACGGGCTATGGCCCCAGTTCACGGCGGTCACATAACCGTGGTATTGTGGACGAGTGCTGCTTCCAGAGTTGCGAGCTGAGGCGGCTCGAAATGTACTGTGCCCCTGTCAAGTCTGGCAAGGCAGCTCGCTCTGTGCGCGCACAGCGCCACACAGACATGCCAAGAACACCTAAGGTTAGTACTGCAGTGCAAAACGTGGACAGAGGCACAGAGCGTAGGACAGCACAGCACCCAGACAAGACAAAAACCAAGAAGGTGAGCACAGCACCAAACAGATATACATTGTAAGAGGATGCACAGTTGACATCATCGAAACAGAATGGACATAGATATAGAACATTGTAGTGGGTCTTCCAGTATATTTGATTTTTAGATCATACAGTGCATTCAGACCACTTGACTTCTTCTACATTTTGTTATGTTACAGACTTATTATAAAATTAATGTAATTGTTTTCTCTCATTAATCTACACACAATACCCCATAATGAAATATAAAACTAAAATATCCCATTTACATAAGTATTCAGACCCTTTACTCAGTACTTTGTTGAAGCACATTTGGCAGCGATTACAGCCTCGTGTCTTCTTGGGTATGATGCTACAAGCTTGGCACACCTGTATTTGGGGAGTTTCTCCCATTCCTCTCAGCAGGTCCTCTCAAGCTCTGGTTGGATGGGGAGCATTGCTGCACAGTTATTTTCAGGTCTCTTCAGAGATGTTTGATCGGGTTCAAGTCTGGGCTCTGGCTGTGCCACTCAATGACATTCAGAGACTTGTCCCAAAGCCACTCCTGCTTTGTATTGGCTGTGTGCTTAGGGTTGTTGTCCTGTTGGAAGATGAACCTTCGCCCCAGTCTGAAGTCCTGAGCTCTCTGGAGCAGGTTTTCATCAAGGATCTCTCTGTACTTTGTTCCGTTCATCTTTGCCTCGATCCTGACTAGTCTCCCAGTCCATGTCGCTGAAAAACATCCCCACAGCATGATGCTGCCATCACCATACTTCACCGTATGAAGTATGATACTTCAGCGTACGGCCCTTCTCCCCTATTACTATTTGGCCGGGCAACCAGCTCTAATAAGAGTCTTCCTGGTTCCAAACTTCTTCCATTTAAGAATGATGGAGGCCACTGTGTTATTTTTAAATGATCTTATTTAACCTTTGTTTTACTAGGCAAGTCAGTTAAAAACAAATACTTATTTTACAATGATGGCCTACCCTAGCCAAACCCTCCCCTAACCCGGACGATGCTGGGCCAATTGTGCGCCGCCCATGGGACTCTTGATCACGGTCGGTTGTGATACAGCCCGGGACCAAACCAGGGTCTGTAGTGACACCTCTAGCACTGATATGCAGTGCCTTAGACCGCTGTGCCACTCGGGAGTATTGAAGGTTCTTGGGGACCTTCAATGCTGTTTCAAATATTTTTATTAAACACACACAAGAATGGTGTGGGACCTTCAATGCTACAGACATTTTTTGGTACCCTTCCCCAGACCTGTGCCTCAACACAACCCTGTCTCGGAGCTCCACGGACAATTCCTTTGACCTCATGGCTTGGTTTTTGTTCTGACATGCGCTGTCAACTGTGTGACCTTATATAGACAGGTGTGTGCCTTTCCAAATCATGTCCAATCAATTGAATTTACCACAGGTGGACTCCAATCTAGTTATACAAACATCTCAAGGATGATCAATGGAAACAGGATGCACCTGAGCTCAATTTTGAGTCTCATAGCAAAGGGTCTGAATATTTATGTAAATAACATACTTCTGTTTTTAATTTTGGATACATTTGCAAACATTTCTAAAACCCTGTTTTTGCTTTGGCATTATGGGGTATTGTGTGTAGATTGTGTAGATTTTTTATTTATTTAATCCATTTTAGAATAAGATTGTAACGTAACAAAATGTGGAAAAAGTCAAGGTGTTTGAATGCTTTTCGAAGACACTATGTGTCAGGCTTTTTCCAGAGAATGCACTCCAAATTAAGACGTTAAGGCTAAGGCTTGATGATGAGGACAGAAAACACCAGTAACTGACTTTTACCCCCTAGAGAGTGGCTAACTATTCCATTGTGGACAATAAATTACCACAGTGGAAAGCACATGTCTCATATCTCAACGGTTTTATTATTTTTCCTGACAGAAACCTTTATCTGGGAATAGTCACACATCTTGCAAGGTAGGCTGTTTGTCCTTCACTACTGCAGTGGTACTTTCCTACTTTCACTACACAGAACAAAAATATAAATGCAACATGCAACAATTTCTAAGACTTTACTCAAGAGTTAAAATTCATATAAGGAAATAAGTCCATTTAAATAAATGAATTAGGAATACAGATATCCTAAAGAAAAGGTAGGAGTGTGGATCAGAAAACCAGTCAGTATCTGGTGTGACCAAGATTTGCCTCATGCAGCGCGACACATCTCCTTCGCATAGAGTTGATCATGCTTGTGATTGTGGCCTGTGGAATGTTGTCCCACTCCTCTTCAATGGCTGTGCGAAGTTGCTGGATATTGGCGGGAACTGGAACATGCTGTGGTACACGTCAATCCAGAGCATCCCAAACTGCTCAATGGGTGACATGTCTTATGAGTATGCAGGCCATGGAAAAAGTGTGACATTTCAGCTTCCAGGAATTGTGTACAGATCCTTGCATCATGGGGCCATAGATTATTATGCTGAAACATGAGGTCATGTGGGTATATGAATGGCACATAACAACGTTGACATCAGCGCAAACAGCTCACCCACACTTCTGCCCAGTACAGTTGAAACCGGGATTCATCCGTGAAGAGCACACTTTTCCAGCCAATGGCCATCACTGGTGACAATTTTACCACTGAGGTCGGTTACGATGCCAAACTGCAGTCAGGTCAAGACCCTGGTGAGGACGAAGAGCAAGCAGATGAGCTTCCCTGAAACGGTTTCTGATAGTTGTGCAGAAATTCTTCGATTGTGCAAACCCACAGTTTCATCAGCTGTCCGGGTGGCCGCAGGTGAAGGAGCCAGATATGGAAGTCCTGGGCTTGCATGGTTACACGTGGTCTGCGGTTGTGAGGCCGGTTGGACATACTGCCAAATTTTCTAAAGAGGAATAATTTGAGGAATGAACATTCAACTCTCTGTCAACAGCTATGGTGAACATTCTTGCAGTCAGCATGCCAATTGCATGCTCCCTCAAAACTTGCAACATCTGTAGCATTGTGTTGTGTGACAAAACTGCACATTTTAGAGTTGCCTTTTATTGTCCCCAGCACAAGGTGTACCTGTGTAATGATCATGCTGTTTAATCAGCTTATTGATATGCCACGCCTGTCAGTTGGATGGATTATCTTGGCAAAGGAGAAATGATCACTGACATGGGTGTAAACAAATTTGTGGACCAAATTTGAGAGAAATAAGCTTTTTGTGCATATGGAAAATGTCTGGGATCTTTTATTTCAGCTCATGACCAACACATACATGTTGTGTTTATATTTTTGTTCAGTGTAGAATATAGCATGCTATGATTGGTACCATGACTACCATCATATGCGATGCATACTTGTCTTTGTTATAAGTAGCTGTTTATACCTTCGTTTAGTAGATACACAGTCAATGACTCCTTGGCCAGGTTACAACAGAATACAGTCAGCATATATTGACTTTTTTGTGAGAGGGAAGGAAATACAAGTACAGAATTTAATTAGTAATCAATCCCAGTCCAAACGAACTAGTCAACCCAACTAGAAGAAACTTTTCTTACCTCTCCCTTAGTTTCCCAATTCCACCTGTGTGTCCATGTCGTCCTTTTAAGCTTGGACTTGGTGCATTTTACAACTCTCCTCAAAAAAAGAAAGCCATTAGCGAAGAGGCGGAGGACTAAGTGGTTTTTGTGGTAGACCCATGGGCACTCTCTCTCCCAGACAGATTCTACTTTCATACTGTACATTTTGTGCTGAAACCCTGGTCCTCAGATTGCAACAGATTTGTGGCATGCTAGTTACAGAGGGTAACGGCATGCATATAATCACATTGATTTATTCATGTGCAGAGGGACAGTGTGTTGAATGTCAGTGCCGCTCTGGTGGCTTGTGGTTTGAATATGACCTATCAGCTCTGGTAGGGAGGATACTCGATACTGTACTGTTTGTGGCTCTTTCACTATAGCAAAAGGTTATGA
Source organism: Oncorhynchus nerka (assembly GCF_034236695.1). NCBI lineage: Eukaryota > Metazoa > Chordata > Actinopteri > Salmoniformes > Salmonidae > Oncorhynchus > Oncorhynchus nerka. Next base: position 26,576,470 of record NC_088403.1, on the reverse strand, counting down.
AATCATCACCCATTAATTGTACAGCTGTGTTGTTCTAGGCACAGGCACTGGGTTTTGACCCAAAGCTGTTTTTCTCCCACTCTCCTAATCCACTTATCTAATGTTTCTCCTCCTAAAAATCTGTTCCCCCTCCACCCTTTTCAGGAGGTACATCAGAAGAACTCAAGTCGAGGAAACACAGGGGGAAGAAACTACCGAATGTAGAAGACAGAATCTAACGGACAGGCGGACACGGATGAGAGAAGGGTGGGCCCATACCTGGTGCCCCTGTGGAATGGTTCACTGTAAAACAACAAAAGGTGGATAATGGTACAATGCTAATGGTAATAAGCTTTGTGTGTAATGTCTCTAGCTGAGAGGTGAAGTGCTGGGGTTAAATGAGAGGTATTTTTATTATTTTATACACTGCACCATTTCATATGGGAAGGAATTATATTCCATGTCAAACCAATGTAACAGACTAGTTTAGCTGCTTACACATCAAAGAGCTTCTTCTTCTTATACCTCCATGTGTGAGCTGAGCTATAGTGTCCCTGGTGGCCTCTGATAGGCTCTGTGCTACATACAGCCAATAGGAGGGCAGCCAGCAGTTTTATCTGTCTGTCTATGGGAGCCAATGGTCCATCCTCTTTACCTGAACTCTGAAAGAGTTCAAGCTTTACACTGAGAGGTTGGGCCATGCAAAGTAGTCGGTCTATTGGATAAGTAATCCCCCCATTCTCATCTAACAACCACTGCTTTGATTATATATTAGAACCTCAATAAGAATGTTATTTCAGCGTCAGTCAGTTCTGGCCAAAAGACGATTTCACAGTTGTCACGTGTTTCATTAAGGCTATTTATTTACTATTGTCTACTTCAACAGACAGTAAGCGTATTACATGCAACCATACCATAAGAACCTGGCTTTGAGGCAACGACATGACCAGAGACCTATTCTGATGACCCAATCATCTTGTACTGCTAAGCCATTCTAGTGAAACTGACAGTAATATTACATTCTGTACTGTAAACAGAAAGTTTTGAGGAGATTCAATGTATATTTAATTTGTAAAGACTCACCGTAGATTCTCTGGGTCTAATATCTGGTCTGATTAAAAATGGATTCTAATGCAGAGGACAGGACAGAGGGGCGCTAAAAATAGCCAGCTACAGGAAGACGATTAATGATTGATTTCACTGCATTCTTTTATTTTGTCAGCTTAGGGAGGGACCTTTGCTTCTTCTGTATGAACATGGACTGCATGGATTTTTCATTAAAAAAAGCGATAAAATGAACTGCAACACATACAGTTCACTCAAGTGAATGATATGCAACTCAAATACTGTTAGAAACACAGCAACACACACCTACAAACAGGACTGCAGTTGAAAAATGCTGTGCACACACACACACACACAGTCCGTTTTGTGGCTAAGCCACTCAGAGCTCTGCTACTGTGAGCAAGGTTCACACACTGGTTCCATCAGACCACGTTCTGAGAATTCCTGTGTTTGCGTCAGGATTACAGAGAGTAATGGCTGTTTGCACAATCTGGATGCCGGACAGTCTTACTGTACCATTTCAACAACCTGACAACCCATCACATCTCTTCCTCCTCTGTCAGTGTATAATCAACCAATACTCCCATTTATGTTATCCTATGCATTCTTCTACTATTATTGTACATGATGGTATCATATAGCAAAACCGTATTAAGAAAATCCTATCCACTGTATAATGGTGCTATTTTGTAGTTTGTTACTTGCAGCGGTGGGCTAAAACAGGAAGAGAAAGAGAGATGGCAAAGCTTATCGTTGGAGGTCGTCCCTTTTGCACAGCCTTGTGGCCACCATTTTATTAATAGTGTTTTTATTTGTATGCGATTTCAATAAGGTAGTAGTATACGCGAGCAAATGTCTTTGTGTGAAATCTGTGAATGCATGAAAAAAAAGTATCATATTGTGGTCCCAAGAAGGCAAAACGCTATTTTTTCTACTGTTTTTAAATTATTGTTACTCAATATAGATCCCTATGCCAAATAACTTGACAAAAAGCACTGTGAACTGTGATCCTTCAATAATATTAAGGTGTTAAAAGTCATAGTGCACTTTTGTTTGTCCTGAACTAAATGTATGTAAACGCACCACATTGATGATCAGAAAGCCAAGGCATTGATGCTTACTAATATGTATGATTAAGGTTGAACCATTTGTTTTGTAAAACCATGTGCCCATGTGTTAAAGAGCTTAAGTGACACAGCGAATCAGATCTGGTTCTCAGCTCCCCACAAAGTAAGACATGTTTAATTTATTACAACCTTTTACAATTTTGGGCTGTTGATGCATTCGGACATCAATAAAAATGGGATAGAAATGAAAAAATGAAAAAGTATTAAAATGACGGTCTGACCTAAAGTATTAATGTGGTACTTATATCCTTACATCTATCAGCAACCCACAGCTGTAATCATCAACACATACAATACAATGTAGTTGTTGTGTAGTGGTTAAGATTAGGCCTCCATCTTATCCATTCACATATAACTACGGACGATATTGCCAGGTGAATTGAAAGCCAGGATGACCTCTATGGCCGCATCCCATTTGACCCTCCGTGAGATGCATGTATGTGGTTTTAAAATCTATTATCAGCACGATTGTCCTTCAGTGCCATATCACCAGACTGATACCAAAGATCTCAGCTAAATTAAGACACAATCTAATTCAACTTGCATTGTCAGCTTTGTATTTAATGAAAGACAGTTTAGGTAAACGGACAACTGTCAATCATAAGCTATCACATTTGATCGATGTCTCCATCCATCTGATCAGCTATGCTAATGCTGCTTGAGTAATACAAGTGTAGGTTTCATTCATCCCCTGAAGCATACGCTGGTCAGACTTGACCCCAGTTCAGTTCTACACTCTTAGGCTTCGGGCGTCCCCACAGGAGAACCCTTTTTGGTTCCAGGTAGAACCCTCTGTGAAAAGTTTTTTTTGTGGAAACAAAAGGGTTCTACCTGGAACCAAAAAGGGTTCTTCATTGGGTTAACCTATGGAGACAGCCGGAGAACTCTTTTAGGTTCTAGATAGCACCTTTTTTTCTAAGAGTGTAGTTCTCCCTGAGACAAAGCTGAAGATGGAAGTTTACCATGTGGGACTTTGTGGGACTGTCAATATGCAGGCATAAAGGATAATAATGGTGGCCTCTTGAGGGGCAGCAACAGAGGAAAGCTATGAGCATGATAGAATCTAGATTTTTAATCCAGTTATCTGACTCCCAAAACACTATTTTGACTGATTCTTTGTCACCATTTATCTCACAATTAGCAGATACAATGTCACAAACAGGAATGAAAACTGTATTTTGAATTACATATAGGAACTTGACTCTATCAAGCGCTCTAGAATAGGAAAACATTTGAATTGATTGCCATGGAATTCCAAAGCTCACCATCATCTAAGAAACTGTTTAATTACAGCGCTGTTATTTCTGGTGCTCGATTGCCTTCTGTAGAAAATGTTTAAATACTGACAGATTGTTCACCATTCCTGCTGAATAAACCACTTGTCAACATTATGACAACGTCTGGGCACTTATTTCATATCATTTGTCATGCTCGTGTCAGAATTTTCTGCAGGCACGTTTGAGAAACCTTTGAATACCCTCCAATAATAAAATAACACGAAGATGTTTGTACCACTGTTACTTGGCAAGCAAACATAAGAAGAAAAACATAAACAGCCAGGTGAACAGTTTTCTTTCTTGTATCAGTATTTGGAGTGTAATTGATCACCATGTCCCTCTCGCTTGATGGAAGGGAAAACCAACCAATCAACGTCAAGTATGAATATCCAACGGATGTAATGAAACAGAGAGGTCCAGGAGACATTCTACAGCAATGCATCTTATTAACACACAATTCTCCCTACTTTGTAATTATAGCACAGTAAGCTATCCACAGCAAGGTCAGACCTGCAAAATAAACCTTGGTGTCACTGACATAGACAGTAGTGTTGCATTCTAACAAAGCTCACTTTTGTCTCTCTGAGCATGTGCAAAAACTATTTAAAAAATCAATTATGTCTGTCGGCTGTATGTCAACACACGATTCAGATTGGAGATCATTTCACCATCAGTCTGAAACTGAATACACACTGGATGACAAAGTGATACTTCCTAAAAGATGGCATGTTCCGCCAAGGCAAACAGGGTCGGTGTGGGTTCACTGAGGGGAGAGCTGCGCCTGCGTGTTCAGCTTTTTAGAGGACGGACGGCTCTGCAGTGACAGGACAAAGCTTTCATTCGCTGTCAGCACTTTTTTATGAATATATAACCAAACATTTAAGTCATTTTCACAGATAAATTGGCCTTCTGGCTTCCATTCAGCAGACATAACAGTTTCAAGTGTGGAGCAGGGAGTTGGCAAGTGTCTGGCCCGGCAATCCTGGATGGTATTTCATCCAAGCCTCTCAATGACTAATACAAGATCAATTATTAGGCCCGAATAGACAAATTGCAGTTTGCAAGCTTGCACGATTTAGAGTTTAAATAAATCCCCAAGAAACCTCTGATGGATACAAGAGGCTGGGTATTGGGGTAACTGCACGGAGTGGTTTGGACCACAATGACCACACCATAACAAATCAGTTTATCATCATAATTCACTTTTATACTTCATAGTAAACTACTGATTCCTTACAAAATGAAATGTTCCTCAATGCTGTATTATGTAAATAAAAAAATAAAAAACGTAGAATCTATTTAACATCTGAGGTCTAATTCCTGATTTGTAATTCTGTAATATCATAACTAATCGTGAATTTCTCCATTGCACCTCTGCAACACTAGCAGAAAGATTCTGGAAGGAGCAGTCTCAAGTATCTATTTCCCATATTTATCAGATGGACTCTATGTGCTCTGGGCTTAGTGCACCTAAGGACACCGATTTTGGATCAGGCCTGAAGTGGAAGCTCCAAAACCCTACTACAACTACATACGCTATTGTCTTTTAAATGACCTTGTGGTTTATTTTAATACACTCCAATTTCACTATTTTTCCTCTTGGTTGTTTTAGGGGGAGGGATGATTTGTGTTAGTCTGGCAAAATTCTACGTAGTTTTCATTTAATAATAAACTGGGTATCAATGACTTTTACAGTAGTATGAAGGACTGGCAATTGCAATTATTGTTCTCACTGTATATTCGTCCTTCAACTCAGCATCTTTCCCCATCACTACTGTTTCCTGTCTTTCTTCTCTCCTTAGGATACCAGCCAATGTGACAGTAACTTTGTATATCATTGGATTATGCATTTCCATTTCAAACTGAAACTCTCAATTTGAACTTCTAGCCATATACCTGGGTGTAGAAGGGGAAGGGACCCATGCCCATAGGGGCTTCTCCGTCTTATTTTTCCTCCATTTCCCTCAGCAGTGGAAATTCACTGAGTACTGATTATGGCAGGAGAGTGTTGGCTCAGCTGTGTGCTTTAAGAACCCATGATGTCAGACCCATATTTTCCTTGGAGAGCCTCTCATCAGCTGCATTGTTCCAGGAAACCATGGTCTGTTCTCTGGGCAACAAAGAGGCCTGCCCAATCGTAGCCCCTTACACCCACAACTCTGCCTGCTGCTATACAGTCCTCAAGGCCCCCACCTCCAACCATCCACCCCCACACCAGACAGACTTCAAGGCCCCCACCTTCATCTTCACAACAACAGAAATCTGTACACAGTGAGCATCCTGGAGCTCCCAGCATTACGTACTCCTCTCCCAGCTCTGTACTGTTTTTACTATAGGAGTTGAGGGTTGGCGATGAAAAGCAGCGTGTTAGAACAGGACAAGGAAATAATATGTTGCTCCACAGAGAACCATAACATGATGCTGCTGATGGTGTCATCTGGCGAGGTCTTCAAAGGGTTTCGGTTCTGACTGAAAGATGTATTTGACCGGATTACAACAACGCCCCCTGACAGGTGACGCAAGCAGCAGCGAGAGATGATGGGAAAACTGTCCCCACAGCCAGCCATCTCTCTAAGTTTTGATGGGCAATTAAGCTGTCAAACCCAGAGGGAAACTTTGAACCAAGATAGCAAACATTAAGGCTGTAGCGGCATACTGTGACAAGTCAATCAACAGTTTCATATATCTGATGTATTTTGGCATACATGTCATTATTAGAAGTCATTATTCCCGAAAATAAAGATATCACCAGTGCCCTGTTTTTGTTCCACATAACATACACACTTATTTACCTCTCCTGATCCCTATGTTTGAGTTGTTTACTACCCAATTGAAATGTTTCATGATGTATTGGCTGAGCCAATAAAAATCATCAGAACAAGGTGCACAGATTCTCTGATCCAACAACTGAAGATTGGAAACGCTCATGTTCAACTCTCCCTCTGACTTCAAAGGAGATCAAACAAATATGACCGGAGAACACAAAGGACATCTTGCTCCTTTAAGATTTTTTAGCTATTCCCTTTTATGTTAATGTGCTATAGTTGTAGAATTATGATAATGTTTTCCTAGAAATGTAACTCAAGGGAAAACAGCAAAGCCCCAGATAAAGAGCCTGAGCCTCGCCATCTCAAAGGTCATTGAAGAAAGGAGGGGGTTCATCCACATATGCTTTAACTACAGGGTCTTCCAAGATTTACAAGCAGGGCTGATATAAGACAAATTGATATCAATTGTGTTTTTGGTGCTAAAATACAAAAAATACCACAGGACTGTTCACATTTTGAGAGAGAGAGAGAGAGAGAGAGAGAGACAGAGCAGATGAGAGCAGATGAGCTCCTGCATTGTTCAGCATGCTTTTACAAAAAGAGAGATTTAGAGTTAGATACAGTACATTCGGTAAAATCTTTAAACAGGTCGACATTCACAAGGCCACAGGGCCAGACGGATTACCATTACGTGTAGTCTGAGCATGCTGGCAAATGTCTTCACTGACATCCTCGACCTGTCCCTGACCGAGTCTGTAATACCAACATGTTTTAAGCAGACCACCATAGTCCCTGTGCCCAAGAACACCAAGGTAACCTGCCTAAATGACTACCAACCCGTAGCACTCACGTCGATAGCCACGAAGTTCTTTGAAAGGCTGGTCATGGCTCACATCAACATTATTCCAGAAACCTTAGACCCACTCCAATTTGCATACTGCCCCAACAGATCCACAGATGATGAAATCTATATTGCATTTACATTTAAGTCATATATTGCACTCCACACTGCCCTTTCACACCTGGACAAAAGGAACACCTATATGAGAATTATATTCATTGATTACAGCTCAACATTCAACACCATAGTGCCCTCAAAGCTCATCACTAAGCTAAGGACCCTAGGACTAAATTCCTCCCTCTGCATCTGGATCCTAGACTTCCTGACAGGCCGCCCCCAGGTGGAAAGGGTAGGTAACAATACATCTGCCACACTGATCCTCAACACGGAGGCCCCTCAGGGGTGCGTGCTCAGTCCCCTCCTGTACTCCCTGTTCACCCATGACTGCATGGCCAACACCATCATTAAGTTTGACGACAACACAGCAGTGATCACCAACAACAACCTTTCCCTCAACGTGATCAAGACAAAGGAGATGATTGTCGACAACAGGAAAAGGAGGACCGAGCACGCACCCCATTCTCATCGACGGGGCTGTAGTGGAGCAAGTTGAGAGCTTCAAGTTCCTTGGTATCCACATCACCAACAAACTATCATGGTCCAAACACACCAAGACAGTCATGTAGAGGAAACGACAATGCCTTTTCCTCCTCAGGAGACTGAAAAGATTTGGAATGGGTCCTCAGATCCTCAAAAAGTTCTACAGCTGCACCACCGAGAGCATGCTGACTGGTTGCATCACCTCCTTGTATGGCAACTGCGTACGGCCCAGTACATCACTGGGGCCAAGCTTCCTGCCATCCAGGACCTCTATTCCAGGCGATGTCAGCGGAAGGCCCAACAAATTGCCAAAGACTCCAGCCAACCTAGTCATTTACTGTTCTCTTTGCTACCGCATGGCAAGCGGTACCGGAGCGCCAAGTTTAGGTCCAAAAGGCTTCTTAATAACAACTTCTACCCCAAGCCATAAGACTCCTGAACAGCAAATCAAATGGCTACCCGGACTATTTGCATTGTCCCCACTCCCATTTTTACGCTGCTGCTACTCTGTTTATTATCCATGCATAGTCACTTTACCTCTACCTACATGTACATATTACCTCAATTACCTCGACTATCCGGTGCCCCTGCACATTGACTCTGTACCCGTACCCCTTGTATATAGCCTCGCTACTGTTATTTATTTTGTTGCTCTTCAATTATTTATTTTTCTTATTTTCATTTTTATTCCTTTTTAACTTCAGTTAATTTTTTTCGTACAACTGTATTGTTGGTTAAGGGCTTGTAAGTAAGCATTTCACTGTAAGGTCTACACCTGTTTTATTCGGCGCATGTGACAAATAACAATATATATAAATATTTCCGGCAATGACATATGTAGGATACTACACTCCAAAACATAAGCTTCACTCCAAATCAAAACTCCAAACCTGATTTTGGACAAAATTACCTGGAAGGATTCCTACTACCAAAGATTCTTATTTCCAAGCTATACAGCAAATGCTCTGACAAACAAACAACAGAAACCTGAAAACACCATCCAACCTAGAACGGAGTTATTAATATTTAGTCTGAAGCTACTTTTAAAGTCAAGAAGAAAAACACATTACAATGTTATATTTTACTTTATTAGGACTGAATGCTCAGGCTACCAAACTATGCTAGGACAGAACATATCGGACTTCAACTTCAATTAGCACTGAGGTGGGAAGTGAGAGGTGTCTAAGCCAATGAGCCCAACAATGGCAGGAGAGTTTCACAGCCGACCCCACCAAAATGCAGAGGCCTTTAAAGTCTCCTCCTGCTGTTCAGAGGTCATTACAATACAGTACTCTCTTGATGTAAAACAATGAAAGGCACGAAAAGAGTACAAAAAGTAGCTCCTTCTGGAAAATCAAAATACTATTTTTGCTGACTACTATAAAAATGGGAACATAAGCAAATTAATCTTCCACACAGACCATCCCCTGGCATTGTGCAGTGCTATATTAACACACTACCCCTCTGTTAAGGGGGTGTTAGCGATGGGTAGAAACTCTGGTTATTAGAGAAAGAGGACTCTGAGTCAGCCAATGTTAACCTGTACAAGTCTGGAACAGTAATGGTAGGCGGCAACCCCAAACAGTTTCAGCTGGACTTTCACATAATCAAAGAGATAGCTCAGCAGGATAAGCTCTCTCTTGAGAAAGATACACCCCCCCCCCCCCCCCCCACACACACACACACCCACTGAGGATATACACAAGCCACAAATTGTAGTCCTTATGGACTCAAACTGGAAATATGTACAAGAAAATAAACTTTTTCCTGAACACACAATGTCTAAACGCTGGTGTCCAAACACCCAGCGCACGCTAGACCTTCTGTCTGAGGACGGACTAGGGTCACCCAGCCACATAATAATATGCACAAGCACAAATGACCTGAGCATAGCAGGAAAGGGTGGCCACAGCACTCAAGGGACTGATTGAAAAAGATTCTTCTACTTTTCCCAATGCACAAGTGGTTATCTCCACCCTGCTTTCACAAAAATACTTCTACCTTGCTACCATACAGCGGGTAAACACAAGTATTTCCCTTGACTCTGCCTCAAAACCAAATGTTTACCTGGTCCACCACTCCACCCTGGACTTGAACAGCCTTTACGACCAGGTCCACCTATATAAGGCAGCAGTGCCCTCTTTGCCCGGACCCTAAAGGACATCGCCCTCAAACGCAGCCCCAACACCTCAAACAAGAGCAACTGATCAATAGACACGCTCTGTCGCACGCTGAGTATGTACATAGTCAATGTAGGCTTCGAGGGGACTCCTACAGTAGTGCTGTAGAATACTTTAACATTGACCTCAACCCAGAGTCTCTCAGAGCGTTCACAGTCAGCCCACTGACACCCGTATCAGATCACAGCAAAATTAGTCTTCTTGAACAGAGCAATACTCAATAATGAGGCATCAAAGCCAAAGGAACTGAATAAAATTAAGAAATGCTATAGATGGAAGGAAAGTACTGTGGAAACCTACTAAACAGTATATTTGACCTACAAGCTTCCCTATCAAATAAAAAAATGTCAAACAGAAAACCGAAGAACAATAACAACAATGAAAAAAGGTTTGATGAAGAATGCAAAATCCTAAGAAAGAAATTGAGAAACCTATCCAACCAAAAACATAGAGACCCAGAAAACCTGAGCCTACACCTTCACTATGGTGAATCACTAAAACAATACAGAAATACACTATGGAAAAAGAAGGAACAGCAAGTCAGAAATCAGCTCAATGTAATTGAAGAATCGATAGACTCTAACCAGTTCTGGGAAATTTGGAAAACAAACAACAACATGAAGAGCTATCTATCCAAAATGGAGATGTTTGTGTAAACCACTTCTCCAATCTTTTTGGCCCTAGAACAAAGAACAAACAGCAAAAAATAATACGTGATCAAATACAAATCTTAGAATTAATGATTAAAGACTACCAGAACCCACTGGATTCTCCAATTACATTGAATGAACTACATGACAAAATACAAACCCTCCAACCCAAAAGGGCCTGTGGTGTTGATGGTAACCTCAATGAAATTATCAAATATACAGACCACAAATTCCCATTTTAAACTCTTTAACATCATCATTAGCACTGGCATCTTCCCCAATATTTGGTAACAAGGACTGATCACCCCAATCCACAAAAGTGGAGACAAATTTGACCCCAATAACTACCGTGGGATATGCGTCAAGCGCAACCTTGGTAAAATCCTCTGCATTATCGTACATTTCCTCAGTGAAAACAATGTACTGAGCAAATGTCAAATTTGGCTTTTTACCAAATTACAGTACGACAGACCACAAGTTCACCCTGCACACCATTGTTGATTTCAAAAAAGCTTTTGACTCAATTTGGCATGAGGGTCTGCTATACACATTGATGGAAAGTGGTGTTGGGGGGAAAAACATACAATATTATAAAACCCATGCACACAAACAACAAGTGAATGGTTAAAATTGTCAAAAAATACATACATTTCTTTCCACATGGCCGTGGGGTGAGACAGGGATACAGCTTAAGCCCCACCCTCTTCAACATATATATCAACGAATTGGTGAGGACACTAGAACAGTCTGCAGCACACGGCCTCAACCGACTAGAATCTGAAGTTAAATGTCTACTTTTTGCTGATGATCTGGTGCTTCTGTCACCAACCAAGGAGGGCCTACAGCAGCACCTAAATCTTCTGCACAGATTCTGTCAGACCTGGGCCCTGACAGTAATCTCAGTAAGACAAAAATAATGGTGTTCCAAAAAATATCCAGTTTCCAGGACCATAAACAAAAATTCCATCTAGACACTGTTGCCCTAGAGCACACACAAAACTATACATACTTCGGCCTAAACATCAGCGCCACAGGTAACTTCCACAAAGATGTGAACGATCTGAGAGACAAGGCAAGAAGGCCCTTCTATGCCATTAAAAGCAACATAAAATTCAACATACCAATTAGGATCTGGCTAAAAATACTTGAATCAGTTAAAGAACCCATTGCCCTTTATGTTTGTGAAGTCTGGGGTCCGCTCACCAACCAAGAATCCACAAAATGGGACAAAAAACTAATTGAGACACTGCATGCAGAATTCTGATAAAAAATATCCTCCTTGGGGACTCCCAGGTGGCGCAGTGGTCTAGGGCACTGCATCACAGAGCCCAGAGACTCTAGCTGTGCGCCCAGGCTCTGTCGCAGCCGGCCGCGACCGGGAGGTCCATGGGGCAATGCACAATTCGCCTAGCGTCGTCCGGGTTAGGGAGGTTTTGGCCGGTAGGGATATCCTTGTCTCATCGCGCACTAGCGACTCCTGTGGCGGGCCGGGCGCACAGTGTTTCCTCCGACACATTGGTGCAGCTGCACACTGTGTTAAGAAGCAGTGTGGCTTGGTTGGGTTGTGTTTCGGAGGACGCATGGCATTCGACCTTCGTCTTTCCCAAGACCGTACGGGAGTTGTAGCGATGAGACAAGATAGTAACTACTAACAATTGGAAACCATGAAATTGGGGAGAAAAGGGGGTAAAAAATATATATATATGCTCCTTCTACAATGTAAAACACCAAATAATGCATGAAGAGCAGAATTAGGCCGATACCCGCTAATTATCGAAATCCAGAAAAAAGCCGTTAAATTCTACAACCACCTAAAAGAAAAGTATTCCCAAACCTTCCATAACAAAGCCATCACCTATAGAGAAATTAACCTGGCCACAAAATTAGGTGGAAACTGAGCTGCACCTCCTACCAAATGTATGACTATACTGTATAAGAGACACATATTTTCCTTAGATTACACAGGCCCACAAAGAATTAAAAATCGAATCAAATTTTGGTAAACTTCCATATCTATTGGGTGAAATACCACAGTGAGCAATCGCAGCAGCAAGGTTTGTGACCTGTTGCCACAAGAAAAGGACAACCAGTGAAGAACACCATTGTAAATACAACCTGTTTTATTTTCAATTTTGTACTTTCACTATTTGCACATTATTACAACACTGTAAATAGACATAATGACATCTTTATTATTTTGTAACTTTTGTGAGTGTAATGTTTACTGTTTATTTTGTATTGTTTATTTCACTTTGGTTTATTAATTAATTTTACTTGATATGGCAATGTAAACATGTGTTTCCCATGAAAATAAAACCCCTTCAATTGGAAATTGAATTGAGAGGGGGAGATAGAGAGTGAGCGAGATAGATAGATTGAGAGCGAGAGTGGGATAGAGATAGATAGATTGAGAGCGGGATAGAGATAGAGAGCGAGATAGATTGAGAGCGAGAGTGGGATAGAGATAGATAGATTGAGAGCGGGATAGAGATAGAGAGAGCGAGATAGATTGAGAGCGAGAGTGGAATAGAGATGGAGAGATAGAGAGAGCGAGAAAGATTGAGAGCGAGAGTGGGATAGAGATAGCGAGATAGATAGATTGAGAGCGAGAGTGAGATAGAGAGAATGAGGTTAAAACAATAGATCTTGAAGCTCCCAGGTTGAGTTGTGCTGCTCCTGGAACAGTTGGGCCCCTGTGGACCAGTTCAGTCCTTCACTAGAGTCCGTCAGCCTCCAACAAAAATACTCACAAAATAAAGGCTGTGAACTCCAAGAACAATCACTTCAGCTGAGTTCAATAACTATTATTCATGTCCCATTTCTCCATCCCTCTGCTGTAGCTACTGTGATGTTAATAAGGTAAGCCCTTGTCTGTTTTCCTAACTGAACTGAAGAGGAGCTTGGGAGAGCTATGTCAACAAGGCCTTTAGTTTTGGTTTGTAAAACTATTCCACGCTCATTTCCCTAAACTCACAGCCATTACCCTTGTGAACATGATGTGATCAGCCATGTAAGCCACAGATGGCGGTCAATGGGCTTCTCATTATGGGTAGGGCCTAGCCCTGGGGCAATGAAGCTAACACCCAAGGTTCTAATGACTAGAACCCAGAGTTTTTCCTGACCTGTGACCATGGGATCAGAACAGAATAAACTATTGTTACATAGCCTATAACTAGCACCTGGAGTATCCTTTAGGTTATGTTGTCAGGAAAGTCAGGGACTTCCTCCCACCTACGGTAATACCCAACCGGTAAGGGTGTATACCCAATCACCAATAGGTCAGTTCGGTTGATGCTACCTGGGTCTGTTTTCATTCTCTATGGGTCTTGTTGAAGTCTGATGACATGACCTTAGTGACCCAGCCTCTATTCATACCAGGACTGTTCACCCTGGATGATATTCTCTCCCCACAGAGCATTGATAACTGTAGCCATTGACGTAGTTTGGTGATGACAACTCATTGTAGGCAATCTGTTGGTTTCTTTCAGATTGCACAGTAGGCATATGTTCCACCGTTTACTTTCCACCTTTGAAAGTGGACAGCATTGAGAAGTGAGACCTTTGTGAGGCCAATTTGAGACCTATGATCTTTGAGGGGCCCGAGGAGACCCCTCTACAGGAGGGGAAAGATGACTGTGGAAAAGATGTTGCCCCCCTCTTCCAAATCCAGCATGTCCTTACATCTGACAGTAATCCAGCTATTATTCACCGACCCTGCCTTCTGATTAGACTACATAAAGGAGCTATACATATTGGCTATGACCTTTGACATGTCACCCTTTTCTATGATGATATGGGCCAAGCTAAGCAGGAGACTTCAAATCTCCTCTACGCACATATTTGACGGCTTTGTTACGATGGTTAAAAAAACCCCCACTGTTTTGGCTTTTCGTGATATAAAAAGAGCTGATGGGCCACTGATCAACAGTCATCACAGGTGAGCGCAACTGAAGTCCACTCTCAATTACCCTCGCAAGGCCGTTAGGACCAAGATAATATAGTAGGAATCATGATCTCCCTATACTCTGTTATATTCACACTGGTGCTGTTCTCTGAGTTTAACACCCGCTCGGCCGTCTTTGCTGTACAGACAGGCAAGCTGGACGAGGGTAGGACAGAGCAGGAGAGCCTGCGATCGATACTAGGCGAAGACATGATGAGCGACAACGCTCTGGCTGCCCCGAGGTTGACGGGACCTCATCCTGGACAACGGACTGGACGACAGCAACACAAAGATCATCATTCTTTCAGTAAGTATCCTCCGTCATCCATTGTCCATCATCACACTAACCTTCCTCATTTTACATTTGCTCAAACTTGAGCCATCATCAAACAAAGATGAAAAGGATAGGTGTTTTATCTTGATTAGATTCCCACAGTGGCAAAATCTATGATAATGTCTCCGCTCCATCAAAGGTTTGGCAGGCATGTGGAGTGATTCAGTTTCTGGCATCTGTATGTCATGCAAGTCATGGACATGGTTATCTCTGCTGTACTGGAACAGGAGAGAGTGATGAGAGGTTATAAAGCCACTTGGACAGATTAGATGTCTGGATAACTGGGCCCACTTTTATACTGGTTTCATATGGCCTGGCTCAGGACCAGACTCCAGAAGGCCGGGGTTTGAGACCCAGAAGATCTGTGCCGCTTCTTAAATGTCCATCTGGCAAATGGCATCAATCCCAAATGAAAGGAAAAACACCATCCCAAAGTCCAATTAATTTTGACATTGGATTCTATAACCCTTTCATGTGTATTGTTATATGTTTGTTGTATCATGCAAGCTAGATAACCTTCGGGTTTGGTTCACCAAATCTGATTTGGCAATAGAATCATCAGTGGATAGAGAATACTAATGTAGAGGCTGGCTGATCCACTAAAGGAAGCTTGCCAGACAGTGACCTAGCATTCTGTCCCACAGGACATTGGACTGAAAGGGCACACCAGACGTGGCATGAACACAGCTTTCTCCCGAGCCCTTCCTGTCCTGCCCGACCAAGCCACAGATCACTCTCCTGCTGAATATAGCCTGAAAGTAGAGCGCAGGGAGGCCGACCTTGAGAGTAAGTATCGACCAGCGACTTCCTTTCGTTATTTTTTTCTTCTACGGTTCCTGTATCCGTTCAATCGTGGGCATTAGAAAGATCACCGTCATTCAGCATCCCAAATGGGTGACTTGACACGATACCGGCATTAAAACCATCAATGAGGGTGTTGACACTTTTCACCATGATATTCCATTCATTATTTGGAACAAGAGTTTTATCAGCTGGACTTCTGACATATAAAAGCAACAAACTGAAGACTGTTGAAGGTTATGACATTAATATTAAAAACAGTTTAATGCTTACATTTTTTATTATTTTTTTTAATCACTGCAATTCTACCAATTTTATTCCCTCCAGTGCTGCGATGCATGATAGGACGAGTGTATCGACCCTGTTCGCAAGCATAAGAGTGTGGTGGATCCTACACTGCTGCCCTGCCGTCTGTCAATCTCCTGCAAAACATGATACCCTTTCCTTATGTGTTCCTTACATCTGTGGCATGGTTCTAAAACACAAACCATGTATAAAACTATTAAAAATGTTTTGAGAAACCTGAAAACAATTGTACGTGTCAATTCTGGGTCACATAATAGAGCTACATTTGGAAAGTCACCATTGTTCAGGTGAAGAAAATAAGAAATTCTATACTGTTTATGATAGTAGTAGTGAAGATGCATGTGAGAGAGGAGAAGTGTCTAGCGGTGGGCCTTTTGTCTAAGAGGGAGAAACTGCAGGCCAAGCCTCCGCAGATCGGCTATCAAACAGATCTGCTTGGGTTTTAACCACTCTCAGACTTTCCACATTGCCTCAACAGCTCTTCTGCATCATTGCATTACACTCTCCCACAGACGCACGACAGCTGGTGATCTTTCTTTCAAAATGATGATGTCTGTCAATTGTTGGAAAGCACAACAGAGGCAAAAAATAAATAGAAAGTACAATAAAGCCTCTGAAATCAGGCCAAACTCCACTGGGGGAAAAACAAGTGCAATTGATTACAGGAACATTCAGCTTCAAAGAAGACAGACCATTGATTAAATAAAACATTACTAGTACTGCAATCTACTTCAACACGACAATGAATAGTTTACAATCTGAAGAAGCTGGTGAGCTTGCCCTGTCTGGCAATCAGTTTCTTCTTACTTGGTCTTTCTTCCCTGACAATTTGGTTGATGTTACAGTGGTGGAGGGGTTTCTTCAGAGGGAGCTGGTTCTCTGACCCACAATGTTCGCTACAATCCACCAGCTTCCGTTTATAGGCCTTGCTGCTTCCTTCTGTCTGGATGTTGGTCTTCAGACCGCCCCCGCCTGCTCCACTCCTGGGCCCCAGCGCTGTGGCAAGCCCCCGGGTCGTGCCTCCTCGCTGGGCCTCTTTCCTCTCAGCCTCTGGGTAAACCTCCACTGGAGAGAGGAAACAGTAATAGAGCTTAACAATTGGGGTCGAAAAAAATTGACATAAGAGAGGAAGGAAAAAGGGGAAAGAAAAAAAAACGGATAAAATTGCTGACGTTAGCCTGTAGTTTAACAGCCAGAGTGTTTATTCTAGCGGGCTGAAAGTGAACATTTGTCATGTAAACCGATGGCGCAGAGCCTGGATTCCCACAGAAAGAAGGGGGGGGTTAGGTTTTTACTACAGATGTGGGGGCGGCCAGGTTTTATAAAATGGGGAATCATTTAAAGGTTGATCGTAAGTACCAGTCCCAGGGCTGGGACTGGGCAGGGTTCGAGGCCAGGGCTGGGAAGGTGGGTCTGGGCATCGATCCGAATCTGTGGCGTCAGAGGGAATAGAAGCCAATCCCTGAAGGGACTGCGCTGCACTATATGTGAGGAAATCTGGAGCAGTTCACCAGCATGCATGCAGATTAGTACATGCAGTTACAGGTCTCTGAGAAAGGGAGAATGATGCCACAACTAGACATTTTTACCTCGGCTGTCGAGGAGCTGGGCAGAGGTGGAGTCCACAGTAGTGAGGGTCCACTTGGGAGCCTGTTGCACACAAGTGGGGCCCTGGATGATGCTGGGTAAGTCCAGCACGCGGTTGAGGGGTGGCTCCGAGTCGTCCTGGTACGTGCAGGCAAACTGAGATCAGATGGTTCGCTCTCTGGCCTAAAAAAAAATAATCAAAGAGAAACTATCACGGCTCTTCAACCCTGTTCCTGGAGAGGTACCCTCCTGTAGGTTTTCGATCCAACCCCAGTTGTAACCATCCCGATTCAGCTTATCAACCAGCTAATTATTAGGGTCAGGTGCACTAGATTAGGGTTGGAGTGAATATACAAGATGGTAGATCTCCAGGAACAGGCTTGTTAATCTAAACTAATTTGTTGCAAGTTCTGGAGGAAAAACTTCATTACCTCACAATTTTTCAGCCAAGCCGCCATTAGACAATGAACCTAGATTCCCATTAAAAAATAATAATCATTCAAAAAAAAGTAGCGAGTCTGATCTCCAGAGCCCACGATCGCAGCAGCCCCAGGAGTATACTATGATTGAAGCTAGAGCTACTCAGGTTTTTCTAAATCTAGCCAGCTTCAGTTAACTTCTCATTCTCAGGCTTCCTCCATACTACAAAAGTGTATATTGATTGTCCGCCGTAACTGCACATGCATGTCGCACATGGCTAGTCAAACGCCAAACTCTTCATCGAGACAATGCCGAAACCTTAATCCATGGGCGAGTCAGTGCCACTCTTTCATTTCTGCCGAAATCAAAATGAATGAAAAGTCATTGCAAATTCCGCAGGCGATGGTGTGAAATAGGCTTGAAGTGCAGTGTTTACTTGAAATATAGTTTTGCTGTGCTTATCAATGCACAAGCACCCCCCCCTCCCCCCACACACTCCTATTGATAAAATAGCATTACGTCATATACAAGTTTTACTCTGCGTGAAGTTTCAAATGCATTGTCATTACTGTGTATTTAACATGTCATTTAGCAGATGCTCTTATCCAGACCAATTAGGGTGCCTTGCTCGAAGGCTCGACAGCTTTTGGCTCAGGGAGTCGAACCAGCGACCTTCCGGTTATTGGCCCAACGCCTGTAATTTGAGGCATTTTATTTTTATCAAATATTTTTAAAATCAGTAGTCTACCTCAAATTAAGGGGTTGACTCAATATTTGTGAGAGGGAGGGAATCTGATTTAATTGGTCCTCAACTGTGGCTTCATTCAGGATAAATTGAGTTTGCCAGCCTGGGATCAGGTTAGTTCTGAAGTATTCGTTGCTGTAGAAATGTGGCTGGCTTAAAGGTGAGCGAGCACTGTTGTGGAACTAGCCAGTGGTGACCTGTGATTCAGGGCAGGTGGGGCAGAGCTGCACCGGATTAGCTCAAATACAATATTTTTTGTTTTTGCATGTCATTTTGGCAATAAGTGTCACAACAGTTTGCAGACAATGTCAAAAAAAATGTTTTAAGTATCATGGAGTTAAAGCCGCATACAAACATGGTCTCTTTTTTGCTTTCTTGATTAAGGCAGCTCCAAATTGCAGGCGTTTCAGCCTAGTGCTTTCTGTGGTGCTGGGCCAGCGGAAAATACGGAGCATAGGTGTTGGTAATTTTCTCTAGTTGTGCCGTGATAGGCTCAGTGTTCTGTCACTCATGGGGACACTATGCCACCGCAAACGAGGAGAGCTCGAAAATTCAAGCACCTTGGGTGCTGCCATAGATTTACATTAGAAGTGCCCATCCAAGAAGGCTCAAGTTCAATGGCCACAGATAAAATGACGTTATAACAACAGTAGCTTTGATTGGACTGATCATGTCAAAATCATACTTTCAAAATCTTAGCTAGCAATCAGTAATTGTGAATCAAGTCGACACTCTACTGGCAAATCCTTGTCATATGAAGATAGAACGTATCAGTACTCATCTTTTGATGACTTCTGTAACCGTAATAGCCTTGGTTTCATGCATGTTAACATTAGAAGCCTCCTCCCTAAGTTTGTTCTTTTCACTGCTTTAGCACACTCTGCCAACCCGAATGTTCTAGCTGTGTCTGAATCCTGGCTTAGGAAGACCACCAAAAATTCAGAAATTTTAATTCCAAACTACAACATTTTCAGACAAGATAGAACTGCCAAAGGGGGCGGTGTTGCAATCTACTGCAAAGATAGCCTGCAGAGTTCTGTCCTACTATCCAGGTCTGTACCCAAACAATTTGAACTTCTACTTTTAAAAATCCACCTCTCTAAAAACAAGTCTCTCACCGTTGCCGCCTGCTATAGACCACCCTCTGCCCCCAGCTGTGCTCTGGACACCATATGTGAACTGATTGCCCCCCATCTATCTTCAGAGCTCGTGCTGCTAGGCGACCTAAACTGGAACATGCTTAACACCCCAGCCATCCTACAATCTAAACTTGATGCCCTCAATCTCACACAAATTATCAATGAACCTACCAGGTACCCCCAAAGCCTTAAACACGGGCACCCTCATAGATATCATCCTAACCAACTTCCCTCTAAATACACCTCTGCTGTCTTCAACCAAGATCTCAGCGATCACTGCCTCATTGCCTGCATCCGTAATGGGTCAGCGGTCAAACGACCTCCACTCATCACTGTAAAACGCTCCCTGAAACACTTCAGTGAGCAGGCCTTTCTAATCGACCTGGCCGGGGTGTCCTGGAAGGATATTGATCTCATCCCGTCAGTAGAGGATGCCTGGATATTTAAAAAAAATGCCTTCCTAACAATCTTAAATAAACATGCCCCGTTCAAGAAAATTAGAACCAGGAACAGATATAGCCCTTGGTTCTCCCCAGACCTGACTGCCCTTAACCAACACAAAAACATCCTATGGCGTTCTGCATTAGCATCGAACAGCCCCCGTGATATGCAGCTGTTCAGGGAAGCTAGAAACCGTTATACACAGGCAGTTAGAAAAGCCAAGGCTAGCTTTTTCAAGCAGAAATTTGCTTCCTGCAACACTAACTCTAAAAAGTTCTGGGACACTGTAAAGTCCATGGAGAATAAGAACACCTCCTCCCAGCTGCCCACTGCACTGAAGATAGGAAACACTGTCACCACTGATAAATCCACCATAATTGAGAATTTCAATAAGCATTTTTCTACGGCTGGCCATGCTTTCCACCTGGCAACTCCTACCCCGGTCAACAGCACTGCACCCCCAACAGCAACTCGCCCAAGCCTTCCCCATTTCTCCTTCTCCCAAATCCATTCAGCTGAAGTTCTGAAAGAGCTGAAAAATCTGGACCCCTACAAATCAGCCGGGCTAGACAATCTGGACCCTTTCTTTCTAAAATTATCTGCCGAAATTGTTGCCACCCCTATTACTAGCCTGTTCAACCTCTCTTTCGTGTCATCTGAGATTCCCAAAGATTGGAAAGCAGCTGCGGTCATCCCCCTCTTCAAAGGGGGACACTCTTGACCCAAACTGCTACAGACCTATATCTATCCTACCATGCCTTTCTAAGGTCTTCGAAAGCCAAGTCAACAAACAGATTACCGACCATTTCGAATCTCACCATACCTTCTCTGCTATGCAATCTGGTTTCAGAGCTGGTCATGGGTGCACCTCAGCCACGCTCAAGGTCCTAAACGATATCTTAACCGCCATCGATAAGAAACATTACTGTGCAGCCGTATTCATTGATCTGGCCAAGGCTTTCGACTCTGTCAACCACCACATCCTCATCGGCAGACTCGACAGCCTTGGTTTCTCAAATGATTGCCTCGCCTGGTTCACCAACTACTTCTCTGATAGAGTTCAGTGTGTCAAATCGGAGGGTCTGCTGTCCGGACCTCTGGCAGTCTCTATGGGGGTGCCACAGGGTTAAATTCTTGGACCGACTCTCTTCTCTGTATACATCAATGAGGTCGCTCTTGCTGCTGGTGAGTCTCTGATCCACCTCTACGCAGACGACACCATTCTGTATACTTCCGGCCCTTCTTTGGACACTGTGTTAACAACCCTCCAGGCAAGCTTCAATGCCATACAACTCTCCTTCCGTGGCCTCCAATTGCTCTTAAATACAAGTAAAACTAAATGCATGCTCTTCAACCGATCGCTACCTGCACCTACCCGCCTGTCCAACATCACTACTCTGGACGGCTCTGACTTAGAATACGTGGACAACTACAAATACTTAGGTGTCTGGTTAGACTGTAAACTCTCCTTCCAGACCCATATCAAACATCTCCAATCCAAAGTTAAATCTAGAATTGGCTTCCTATTTCGCAACAAAGCATCCTTCACTCATGCTGCCAAACATACACTTGTAAAATTGACCATCCTACCAATCCTCGACTTTGGCGATGTCATTTACAAAATAGCCTCCAATACCCTACTCAACAAATTGGATGCAGTCTATCACAGTGCAATCCGTTTTGTCACCAAAGCCCCATATACTACCCACCATTGCGACCTGTACGCTCTCGTTGGCTGGCCCTCGCTTCATACTCGTCGCCAAACCCACTGGCTCCATGTCATCTACAAGACCCTGCTAGGTAAAGTCCCCCTTATCTCAGCTCGCTGGTCACCATAGCATCTCCCACCTGTAGCACACGCTCCAGCAGGTATATCTCTAGTCACCCCAAAACCAATTCTTTCTTTGGCCGCCTCTCCTTCCAGTTCTCTGCTGCCAATGACTGGAACGAACTACAAAAATCTCTTAAATTGGAAACACTTATCTCCCTCACTAGCTTTAAGCACCAACTGTCAGAGCATCTTACAGATTACTGCACCTGTACATAGCCCACCTATAATTTAGCCCAAACAACTACCTCTTTCCCAACTGTATTTAATTTATTTATTTATTTTGCTCCTTTGCACCCCATTATTTTTATTTCTACTTTGCACATTCTTCCATTGCAAAACTACCATTCCAGTGTTTTACTTGCTATATTGTATTTACTTTGCCACCATGGCCTTTTTTGCCTTTACCTCCATTCTCACCTAATTTGCTCACATTGTATATAGACTTGTTTTTTTTTACTGTATGTTTGTTTTACTCCATGTGTAACTCTGTGTCGTTGTATGTGTCGAACTGCTTTGCTTTATCTTGGCCAGGTCGCAATTGTAAATGAGAACTTGTTCTCAACTTGCTTACCTGGTTAAATAAAGGTGAAATAAAAAATAAATAAATCAGTTATACAGTGCATTTGGAACATATTATGACCCCTGGACTTTCCCCACATTTTGTTCCAGCCTTATTCTAAGAGTTAATAAATTAAATGTTTTAACCAATCTACACACAATACCCCATAATGACAAAGCGAAAACAGGTTTAGAAATGTTTGCAAATTTATCAAAAATAAAACAAATACCTTGTTTACGTAAGTATTCAGACCCTTTGCTATGAGACTCGACATTGAGCTCAGGTGCACCCTGTTTCCATTGATCATCGCCTGTGGTAAATTCAATTGATTGTGGACATGATTTGGAAATACACACACATCAGAGCAAAAACCAAGCCCTGAGCTTGAAGGAATTGTCCATAGAGCTCAGAGACAAGATTGTGTCAAGGCACAGATGTGGGGAAGGGTATCAAAACATTTCTGAAGCATTGAAGGTCCCCAAGAACACAGTGGCCTCCATCATTTTTAAATGTAAGAAGTTTGGAACCACCAAACTGAGCAATCAGGGGAGAAAGGCCTTGGTCTGGGAGGTGACCAAGAACCTGATGGTCACTCTGACAGAGCTCCAGAGTTCTTCTGTGCAGATGGGAGAAGTTGTTCAGAAGGACAACCATCTCTGCAGCATTCCACCAATCAGGCCTTTATGGTGGGGGACCAGACGGAAGCCACAGGACAGCCCACTTTGAGTTTGCCAAAAGGCACCTAAAGACTCTCAGACCACAAAAAAAACAAGATTCTCTGGTCTGATGAAACCAAGATTGAACTCTATGGCCTGAATGCCAAGCGTCATGTCTGGAGGAAACCTGGTACAATCCGTACGGTGAAGCATGGTGGTGGCAGCATCATGCCATGGGGATGTTTTTCAGCAGCAGGGACTGGTAGACTAGTCAGGATTGAGGAAAAGATGAATGGAGCAAAGCACAGAAGTGGCTTCGTGACAAGTCTCCAAATGTCCTTGAGTGGCTCAGCCAGAGCCTGGACTTGAACCCGATCAAACATCTCTGGAGAGACCTGAAACTAGCTGTGCAGACACACTCACCATCCAACCTGACAGAGCTTGAGATGATCTGCAGAGAAGAATGGGAGAAACTCCCCAAATACAGATGTGCCAAGCTTGTAGCATCATACCCAAGAAGACTCGAGGCTGTAATCACTGCCAAAGGTGCTTCAACAAAGTACTGAGTAAAGGGTCTGAATACTTATGTAAATGACAACTGGGACCTTGGGGTGGGGAGACAAGCTCTGACTTGGAAAATATATTTGGAAAGGTCATGGTGTACAGTGCGAATACTGTAAGAATTGCCCATGTTCTGAATTCTGTCGCTGTAGATTTCAAAAGTGCTGAAATAGACTAGTCTTAACTCGCTCATTAAAAGTCTTACTCAAAATTGAAGATTGCCTCATCCACTCATCATTCCCTTATGCCATAGCTTGAACATCTCAATTATCAGTAGAAACCACATTTGTTTTAGCAAGTCAGCCATATCAGATATGTATTTTTTTTTAAAGGCAGTAAATGAGGCTGAATTTCACAGCCAGACAAGGCTCCACTGATATCCAGGTGAAGTGGTGGTAAAGGTTAACTCCATGGTGCTGAAAAGAAAACTCTGCTGTTGGGAAAGCTTTATGTGGGCCCTAACAGTTTGTGGGCACTGTTTGTCACAGTTATAGTGCAATTCATGTATTGTTTAGTGTTGTGTAGTGGCTTTGCTGGCATGCACCTTTTAAATTTTTTTTTTTTTACGATTGGGGTAGTTATCCCCACCAATACTTACATGCTAAAATTGCCAATGGAACTGTCTCTCTCTCGCTCTCTCTCGTTGAACAAAGTTACCCCGTTAAGGTCTCAAACCACGTACGTAGTATAGGGCTCATGGACCGGTTTCCTTCGTAGGAGTAGCGTTAAATCTGTCTCGTTAACGTTGCACTTGAAAACGCTCGTAATCTAACGCCTGCCTCACACTCATAGAACAGCTAAGTGCGTCAGGTGCTTTCTTACCCTCCCGCATCACTTTCTATACAGATCCCCGCGAAACAAAGAATCACATGGTTTATCCGTCTGACCACGGATAACAGAAAAACCAAGTTGTCTTTGCAATTGACAAACAAGCGAAGTATAAAAATATGCTACAAATGAAAATCGAGATAACATGTATATTTCAATGCTATGTTCAATCAATTGAGTTATACATGTGTCTACTTGTAGGCTACTCTGTATAATTTCAATACATTGCATGGTGTGTAGCCTACTGTATCATGTGCGCAATATGCCAAATCTGTGATTTAACTGAATTTTTATTGGGTAGGCATTACAATAAACCGCGTCAAAATTTGCAGCAATGGGTGGTAATATCGCTCGGAGCTGATCTGTTGTCAGTATTTTGAAATAACTTTTTATAATTAAGGAAATATTTGAATGGAGAAAGCGGAGCCGAGAGTAGCACTCCCATCATCCTGGACACATGCTCCAAGATGCACTTCACGACCCTTCTCTCTGCGTTGTGTTTTGGGAGACGCATGTTACATATTTAGCCGTTTTAGGCAAGAGTCATCGTTAAAAACACCCGTAAGCCTAAATTCCATCACTATCGGGAAACCGGGCCCTGGCTTATCCACTCCTTTATCCCGTTTGATCTTGGCCTGCTGGGGATTATCACAACTCAAAGATTTCTCCCTCCAGGCCAGCAGCAGAACCACAGTAGGGAAGAAGGAATCCATTGGAGAAAAAAGAACGGTGTGCAAAGCTGGGTGGGACTGTAAAGCAAAGGGGGGAAATTAAAGTCCAGAGAGAAGGCTATTCAAAGAACTCTAAATAACTTCTCAAACGAGCACATAAAACAAAATTTAACCCTCGGATCACCAAGCATGAAATGTACACGTAGCTCGTTACATGCTGATAAAAACGCCTCGCTAAAGCCAGAAATAATGACGGACAGGGGAGAACATACCGCAGGCAAAGAGGTGAAAGACTGACAAGACGTCCTCCTGACATACAGCTCACACTTAATCCAATTACAGCAGCTGGAAAGAGCAGCATCTACTTATATTACAGGGAGAGGATGGGGGGGGGGCACTGCAATGAAGGGAGGGGGCACTGCTTCTGAGGCTGTCCTAAGACAACCTCTATAGACTGGTTGGCCTGGCCAGGCTAAGGTAAGCCCATCCCGATGAGACCTCAAGGAACAGCAGGTGCAAGCAATTGCTCTGTTCTCGGGTCTGGTGTTTGTTTTTGAATGCACGCACACAAGCCCAATAGCCCACCTGCAAGATCGGGATATTAGGTGAGGAGTTGGCAGACACATTGTGTTCTTATGGCAGCTCCTCTTATGATGAGCCAGCTTTCATTTCACGGGGAAGAGGAATAAGTCAAAGCATTGAAAGGCATCTTGTTACAGAGATCAAATTATCACAGAGACGTCAATCAATAATGTATCATACTATTCATCCAAATTATGCAATTCAATACATCATTAAGCTCACTTAACTTGCTATGTTTAATCTGTCTGAAACAGACACAAAAGCATGGAAAAAATAACCGCAATGCAAAAACTCAAATGTGACCATCTGCACGTGTGCCAGGTGACTGCCGTCAGCGTATGAGGAAACTATTGGACAGGGGCCCGGGTTGATAAAGACATTCAGCAGACAACAACCATTCAAGTTTCCCTTACTAGTCGAGTTAAGTGACTGATATGGCATCTTTAAAGTGAAGTGGATGCAGCTTCCGCCCGCCGAGTTCAGGAAGCGGTGAGCCGCCCAGGGACCATTACAGCGCACTCACAGGAAGACGGCCAGAATGTGGGGAGCTAAAGTGACATCTGCTAGCGCAATCAAATAAAGGAGCCCATTTCCACAAAATGTGTTTAGCACACATGTTTGAAAGGGGTTCAAGCAGTCTTTCATGTAGAGACAGAACAACCCAGCCCCTTTAAATCTCAAACTGTCATTGTTTTTAGAGGAGTAAGCAGTTTCTACATCCAGGTTGTATTTGCGGAACGTTATACTTGTTACTGACGAGCACAGCA
Source organism: Oncorhynchus nerka (assembly GCF_034236695.1). NCBI lineage: Eukaryota > Metazoa > Chordata > Actinopteri > Salmoniformes > Salmonidae > Oncorhynchus > Oncorhynchus nerka. The sequence continues at coordinate 26,549,812 of NC_088403.1, read as the reverse complement.
TGTTAGCGCCAGGTCTCAATTCTACTAGCGCATCGTGGAAACAGCAAACATGTACACGGAGGCAAGTCGATAAGCCCACAGCCTTCCAGGCTGCAAACACCACACTGCTAACTGAGAATCTCCACATCCGCTGGTTATATCAATCCGTTTATATCAAGATCATTTGGGCCGATACCAGTATAGTATCGTGGCAAGGGAAAAAAACAAAAAACATGAAGCTTTTTTTTTTCTTTCTCCAAGCTACAGCAGACAATCTGTATCCTTTAAAAAAATGTATTTTTAAAAGGACCAAAGAATTCTGTTTTGTGTTTTCATTTTTTGCTATGGAAAAATATTGCGATACTGGTATTGTCCCAGGCCTACTGATAATGAATGAAAAGAGAACACATCTAGGGATGCTATACCATGACCACAGTAAACAGGCAAAACCTCAGAGGGATAGACAAAACCAGAAGAGTAGAGCATCTTCTGACCAGCTACTTATCAAACCAAGAGGGTGGAGCACTGTTGAGAAGCATAACAAAACGTGTCACTGGGAGGTTGCCGGTTTGAATCCCCGATTGTAGAGGAGTAGTTCTATACCCCAGACTCAACTCAGAGCAACACACTGGATTAACGGTAGCAATAACACAGCTGTACAAACGTGAACGTGTAGAAGCCAGTTATAAGACGAGGGGCGTCAACTGAGCAAATAAATAATACAATACCCGGGAAAAATTACAGGACATAAAGACATTATTTTTCAATGTTTGGACATCTGATTCAATGTTTCGTATTCGGGTCTCCTGGTCCTACTTGGAGGGTGGGAGGTGGGCGGGCTGTGTGTACCTTGGGTTTGAGTTGATCTTGTCACTCCTGGACGTGGGGCTGCAGGGGTTTTGGAGAGGAGCCTGTGGGAACCTCAGGGGATCTGAGGACACAGAAGCAAATCAGACTGAAAGCAGCTGTTTATGAGTTAGAGGTTAGAGAGGCTGTGAAAACCTATGAATTATTAGCATATTAAGCATTGATTAGTGTGTGTGCGTGCGAGATGAGGCTTACCGGAACAGTAAGAGCATGCAGGTCCCCTCCTCCCCACGGAGAACAGCCTGATCCACAGAGAGTAAGACGGCCTTGTTCCTGAATGGCGGTGCCAAAGAATCTTCATCCAGCAATGCTATCAGGACCTTCAGTCTCCCGAACTCCATAAGCAGTGGTGTGGTTAATAGCATGGTATCTAGACTGAAAAGGATATACACACAACCATATAGTGTTAAGATGATGGCGTTGATGTGGATCAAACAAAAAGGGCCATGACATATACATGTAGGCTGAGAGAGGTTGGATCCGTTGGCCCAGAAAGGTGTCATACCCTGGCTGGGCTGATCCCTGTCCCACTAGCCGACTGCAGTCTGTGGGACAGGTGGATCTGAGCGATCTGCTCTTTGAGGTCCTTGGCGGTCTCATTGTGTATGCTGCAGCTGACATCTCCACTGGCCCGCCCCTTCAACAGAGCTGCCCTGATACTGGTCACCAGACAAACGCCAGCAATATTGAGAAAAACAGGCGTACATAAAACATAATAAAACATTTGTAATTATCTAATCCATTACGAAGACAAGTCAAGCAGCCTTCTACTTATAGGCCTCGGGTAGAAAGATTATAAAGACGCTCCCTTCTTCTAAGGGTTCACTCATCACTTTTTTATTTCACCTTTATTTATCCAGTCACCACTGACCATGAAGTGACTGCAACATTATTGGGGTGTGTGAAAAGAGCAGCAAGTGTCAACACTGTAGCAAGGTGGGGTGGAGAAGGAGCAGGCTAGATTCCCTGACCCAGCTATGATGAGGGGAGTGAGTCTGGAAGAGAATCATCTGGGATACCAGATGTTAGCTGAACAAGAGGTCCTGAACCCTTCAGAAAAGGTGTTTGTGTGTGGAAATACAGTACTCTACTGAGGGTGTGAAGGGGGAGGTAGGGGTGCAGGCTGTTGAAAGAGCCATTCTGGCATCAGATCAGTCCAGTGTCCCATCAGAGAGGCACCACAGCAGAGCAGGGAGAAAATCCTCAGTCATAAACACCCAGAAGGCCCCTGCTATGAGGGAACTGGGACAATACATCCAATATAATGGACTCTACAGCTATATATCTGAGTGCCAAGGTGTCAATCATCTAGCGCTGTAGTTGCTACTGCAATTCAGGGGAAACGAGGCCTTGTTGTGACACAGCAGGGCTTCTCCCATCGCATTAGATCAAAGTTCAGTCCACACGTTTTCATCTTAACCACATTTGTGGCACTGCCAAACGCTTGATGGAGAAAATCTGAATCAATCTGTAATTATACACAGGCCATGAAAGTGATCAATGAAATCTTAAAGTTTGATGATAATTTAACTAAGTAATCAAACCAAGGAAGGAACATATTATCTTTTTACTTCTAGTCAATTTTACTTTGATGTAGCCGAGATAAACATGTTTTAGTAATTCACATGTTATCATGAGAACCTGGGGCAGAAGTCATTAGGGGAAAATCAGATCTGTACACAAGCAATAGGCAGGTGGGATTTGATGACAAGGGTAAGCAGAGATGGAGCCTGCCAGGCCAGGGTGGTATTCATTAGGCACCAAACAGAAGAAAACAGACAAACCAGGAGGGACTACAGTACAAAAACATATCCATTACTAATGGTTGGGTTTTTACCATCCATTCCAAAATGTTTTGCTACAATGTGCACTAATGAATACAACCAAGCTGGTTGAGTACCTTGGGTCAGGGTTGTCTCCCAATATCTCCTCCAGATTGTCTGTGAAATGGACAAAGTCTGACAGGCCTTTAACATGTTTCCTCAGGTCAGACTCAGCGGGGGCATAGCCCTTTCCTCCCAGCTGGACCGCTCTGGCAAATGATGTCGCAGCCTGCAATATATAGATGATTAACATTACGAGATCATAGGATTGTCATGTTGTCAACATTCATTGGCTAAACCCATTCGTCAGTGTAATGATAGGAAACAGACACGGAAAGTGTAGAGGCCATTTTGTCATTCTTACCAAGAAGAGTGACATGTTCTTGCTCCGTGCTTCAGGTCAGTAAAAGCTACACGTCCGAGCGATCTGCCAGGGGTGTCAAGGGTGTGGGCTAGGGCCATGTCGTTCTTGGAGTTGACCAGCTGATCCAGATAGGAGCAGAAGACCCTCCTCGCCACCTTTCCTACCCATTGGGGATTTAGCAGCCTTTAAAAACAACAGCCGATGCCACAAACTACACACACGGCCCCATTTAAAGTCAGAACACCATCTTCAACCCAAACCAACATTTCAAAAACCTTGTCATCCCCAGGCAGTATTACAGTAGCAACCCGTATTCTACCCACTCATAAATCAGACAGTTGACAGGGCAGCAGCCTGGAGAGAGCAGCGCATGTCCTAGCCCACAATGTCTGTTGCGTTTTAAAACATCTGCCTGGTAATTTAATTCACATTTCGCTCTTAAATCTGAGTGATATGATTTAAAGTTCCTGTTAATAAGAGCGAGACAGATTCCAGTGCCTGAGAAAGACTGGAAAAGCTAAGAGAGAATGAAAGGCTTGCCAGGCTGACTGGGAAAACGAGAGGGAAGATTGAAAGAAAGTACCTTGGTTGCACAACGATATGAGCCAATGTAACATTTAATATTCTGGCCATACCACCTTCTCTCATGTGAGGAGAGAATGGAGAGTCAGTTTGCTTACACTATGCTGACATGTTCACACATGCTTATGACATATCTGCTTACCTGTGTGCTGCATGGCTTTGACTCGCTTGATGAGTCGAGGGGACCTGGGACAGGGAATCCCTCACCTCATAGGTCTCCATGTTACTGGACTGAAACAGCTGGACCATGGCAACAACATGAACACAGATTTGGCAGTTAGCGTAACTGGCCTTCGAGACTATATCAAACAGTTGACTAAAACCTCCAATCATGGTCATTCATCCTAGTTTCAATCAGGCCTAATACTCACTGAGCTCAGAGGCTCCTCAGGGTCCCGGATCAACCCTCAGCTGTTTGTACATAGAGTGGATATCAATCAGGTCCATAGTGTTGGTGCGCTTCAGAAAGGAGTCGCATTCTTTCCTGATGATGTCATAGTTTTCTGGTCAGGAAGAGTCATTGTAAAGGGGCAGGTGAAGTTTGTCTAATAGTAAGTGTTTCCAGGCCATCAGGACGTCGCTCAGGGCAACAGTGAACTCTCCACTCTCCTGTCAGAAGAGAGCAAAAGCAGATGGCTTAAAGCCATGACTGCTGCCTGTGAAGGGGATCAGAATGCATAGTTCATGGTGAATTATCCTCCCATACAGTCTGGTGGGACCAAGGGTGGGACAAATTATGTTATTATTATAGGGTCAGGAGTCTTTCCTGACCATGTGATCAGGGGAAACCAGGCCCAAATGGCTATAATAGGGGTGCAGATAAACTCATTGCCTTAATGGCGTAACTCCAAAACGTGTTGTCACTAAATGTTATGACTTTGATCCCTGTGTCTGTTAGGACCACAGTCACTGGCGTACCACAGCAGGCTTAGGGGGCCTACGTGGTACGCAAGAGTGGTACACCAGAATGGACATGAAGCTTCTTCTGATGGGATAAAGACCAGACATTTGGGTCAACCATGGTTTACCAGTGCTGTGATAAAGGTGGTGTAAAATAATGAATTGGAAAATGTCTGCACTGTATGTTGTTTGTTAGATAGCCAGCTTTAGAAGAATGATTCCATAAAAAATAATATTTAAAAAATTAACTGCCACTATTACAGTCAAACAAATGCAGTCAATCCACAGCTATAAACTAGTTGAAATCAGTAGATGCTAGGATTTAGACACGTTGTAAATGCAACAAGTACTGATATTGTAGCATATACATGGTCCCCAATAGAATATGAACACATTATAAGCCATATCAAATATGCTAAGAATAACAGGAAATTAGCTGTAAAACTGCAACAACAAAAAATCTCAGCCTCATGGCAAAATGTGCAGAATAGCAGGAAATTCGCTTAAAAAAATGACAAATTCTCAGCCTCATTGCAGAATGGTATAAGTAACTATAAAAACCACAATTTTCCTTTGCCCCATGGCATAAAGTGTAGAATTCTAGTAAGTTAACATATCCCCCCCCCCTTCTCGCCTTAAGGTTCTCACTATTGTCTTCAGACTGTCCTCTAAATTCGCAATTGTCCATGTGAAGATGATAAACAAGACGGTTTAATTATATGTACTGAAACCCTAAAAACGACAATGTAACCAATACAAACGAAGTACTGTATGACGGCTTATAACAATGTATTAGTTAGAATGTTTAACGTTAATTAAAGTGGATATAAGAACTACAAGAATACTGTTGTAGGTTGCTGGTAGCTAGTGAAAATATAAAACACCATTAAACACATACTTACCTAAACAAATGTTACAGCCTCAAACAGGGGCGTATGTAGTGAGCGTATCGCCAAAATACATTCTTCACTCACGTAGCCAATGCACAAGCAGCTGATGCGTTGATATTTTTTAAATTCTGCGAAATAACCCCTCTGACCAATCAGATTCTGTGTCATCATTTAACCACGCCCACGTCGTTTCAACCGCTATCTGTGGTTCATTATCACAGAACCCAATATTGTTTTTAGCATGTCTGACTATGTTTCGTGTAATAACGTTTATTAATTATTATTTTATAACGTGTTTTTAATATAGCAATAGTGTGTAACGTGTCAAAGCGCTGAACCATTGCGTTTTTAATCTCAGTGTGGTCCCCCTAGAATTGAAGCATAAAATGGCATGGTACGTTCCAACACGGACATCAACTGGGGAACAAATGCATTTTTTTTTTTTGGCAGAAGTTGTAGCTAACATGCTGAAAGGCGCGCGTAGGTATGGTTATGAATGAGCTATATGCTAGTTAAAAGGTTAAAAGGCCGCGTTAATTGTTGAAATATTTTGTATTATATTGTCATCACTTTTAATCGCTGTAGTGTGTTGTAGGCTGCTAGCGTTTGAGTAGTTTCCCTGGCTGACATTAGCTGTCTCAGCTAACTAGCGTCGTGTTTGGACGTTAATAGCTAGTTAGCAAGCGCTGCTATATTGCAAGCTAGCGTTTACAACAGTGGGGGGGCTGCTAGGTACATAGCATTTCACAATGTTACATTATCAGAACATGTCCTGAAGCCAAGGCTACCACCTTTCTGGTGGTTACAAGGAAGATAGTCTACCTAGTTATCGGCCGCGAACTAAGTATTCTAGCTAGCTACAGTACTGACCGTTTGTGCACTCTTGAGCTAGCAATAGCCAGGGCATGCCTCATTGACCCTAACCTACTAACTATATTATAGCCTGTCTTATATGTGTAGCATATATATTTGGATTGTTCATGCCTATCCAGACATATTTTAACTCCTGAGATACGGGGTTATCTAAAACATTTTAGAACGAACCAAGTCCCCCCGGGGCGGCAGGGTAGCCTAGGTGGTTAGAGCATTGGACTAGTAACCGGAAGGTTGCAAGTTCAAACCCCCAAGCTGACAAGGTACAAATCTGTCGTTCTGCCCCTGAACAGGCAGTTAACCCACTTCCTAGGCCGTCATTGAAAATAAGAATTTGTTCTTAACTGACTTGCCTAGTTAAATAAAGGTGGTCATTTTTTATTTATTTGTTGCACACCCATTGATTATTGAATAATATAACTCGTAGATGCCGCGTGTGCTTAGTTCAACTGTCATACCCAAATCAGAACCCACAATGTAAGCTAGTTTTTTATTCCTTTTGTTTGCAAATACTGTATAGCTTCATAATCTGATTAATCCTATACTTTTGATATAGATCAGGGGTAGTTAACCCTGTTATTGGATGGAGTGCCACAGATACTACAGGATTTTGTCCCAACTAGGCACCACACTGAGTTAGTTACTTAGTTAATTGATCAGTTCCCTGATTGCCTAAATTCAACACACCTGGTCTTCCAGGTCAGTTAAATCAAAAAATATGAAGTGCCTGTGACATTCTAGGACCAAGGTTGCCTACCCCTGTCATAGATGGCCAGTACTTCCATCCATAGCTCTGTCCATGAATTTGAGTGGTTACATTTCTCAAGCCCCATCCCGCAGCTGTGGCAGTGTGGTCCGCTCTGTAATTGTTCGAACTGCACATTGCCCCTTTAAGACTGCAATCAATGACACTTGAGACTGAATGATCCAGTGTAGTGAAATGGTGTTCTGTTGCCTTCACTTGGTGGATCCCCCTAGCTGTTAACCTTGAGTCCAATAGCCCAGTGGTTTTCAAACTGGGGGGTAGTGCATTATCAGTTTTCTTCTTGTCATGTCAGTCATTGCATACCTATTTATAACTTATCAGAAATGTCCAGATCAACTAGCCCATGTCAGCTAATGTTTTTTTCCCCATAGATTTTGTCATTGTTGAGTCACTCAATTCACATGAATGCACATTAGTGCTTTAAAACAGCAAAATTTTCTCTCTGCCAACAAGAGGGGTGAACAGTTTGTGTCATGAACAGTGCTAATGCCTATAGAAATGGACGTGGCGCCTGCAGGGGGATGTTCCCCAATGCTGGAAGTGGTGTCTGAGTGAAAAGTTTTGGGAATGTACAGTTTGGGAACCTACAAGCCTACATGATGTCAGTACAACAGAAAGAATGATGTCCCATTATGTGATCACTGACAGCTGTCACCTATGACCTTTCACACAATTAAAAAAACTTCCATCTAAACAACCTCCCCGACCCACATGTGCCGGAAGAAGGGTGTTTCACCGCACCCTTCCTAGAAAAGCCGGGCAAGTCTGTGTTTCTGGTATATCTCTCCTAGTCAAATTGTAGCAAGGGATCTATATGACTGGTTTTGCATTTAGGGAAGTTCTGATCTCATGGTTATCTTATTGTCACTCCCTACAGTGACTACCACAGAAATTAAACAGGCACATTAACGTTTAGGCTATATGAATCCCCCTCAACGAGTTAGCCCAATACTGGAGAATGTAAGCTTTGGCTCACTTGAGTATGCATACGGAAGTATTATTTTTGGCTTTCAATACAGATGTGCTGTTTCTGTATCAGGAAGTTAATATTAACCCCTCTTCAATCCTGATGCAGGTGGTAAAGTCAAACCAAAGAGTAAATACACCGGACATAAACATCACCAAAAATACATTTAGCATGGAGGACTCTGGTCGAGGAGCCAGCTACACAGTGCCCTGTGACGACTACGTCCATGTGGTGGAGTTCAGCCCCTTTGACAGTGGCTCAGCTGCCCTTCTGGCCTATGGAGGAAACCAGTATGTGGTGGTTGGCACCTGCCGCTTCCAGGTGAGTGGTAGCATGCCAGATTCCTCTTCCTCATATCCTCTCTTCTAGCCTCCCTTCTCAAAATGAATCTGAAGAGAAGATCCTCTTAAGGTTCCTCTCTGAGGAGGCATGGATAGGGGACACAAGGAAATGAGAAATAGTCTGTGTTTTGGTGCCATGTGTGATGTAAACCACTGCTGTATGTGTGACGTTAACCACTGTTTGTGCAGGAGGAGGACATGGAGGTAGAGGGGATTGAATTCACCACACTGCGTGTTTTCCATCATGCGTTACGTGTGGATTGCCTCGCATGGAGCCCTGAGTCTCGGCTGGACAAGCTGCCCCAACTCATCAGGTAGCCTACCTTAAACCTTTTAGTTCTTACAGCTGTCTTCTGTCTTTACATCAGGGTGTCTGGTCCCGGAGTGCTGCTGGTTGTTTCAGGCTTTCTTTCCAGCCCTGCAGTAAGTAACAGCTGATTCAGCTCATGTTGCAGACTGAAGACTTGGTTAGTTGGTTATTTGGACCAGCCACCGCTGTGGGTTGAAGCTGCACTACTGTTTTTTTTTTTTCATCTTTCCTACGTAAAATGTATTTATAAAGCCCCTTTTTATATCAGCAGATGTCACATAGTTCTTATACACAAACCCAACCTAAAAGCCCAAAGAGCGAGCAAGCAAGCAGGAGAGGGCGAGAGGGATACTTAAGATCACACAGGACTCCAATCAGACAGGAGAAAAACGTCAGATACGACAGACCCACCCTTGCCCCCCGGTAGGTAGACTATTGCAGCATATATATTAGGTACTGAGACGGAGGGGTCGGGGGACACTGTGGCCCTCTCCCATGATACCCCTGGACAGGGCCACACACTTTGCAAAAGCACAGCCTCCACCCCACCAGAGGGATATCAACAGACCACGAGTATAGCCCGTGGAGATCTCCCCCATCACATGAGCCCGAGGGGGCGCAAGACCAGACAGGAAGATAACATCAGTGACTCAACCCACTCAAGTTGAGTATAGCGAAAAGAGCCTGGCAAGACGTGATGCACCCGTCCTACTGACGGCATCAGAGAGCACAAGCAAGCCACTTTCTCAGCCCCCGTAATAGGGTCAGTAGAGAGAATCCCGGTGGAGAGAGGGGAGCCGGCCAGGCAGAGACAGCAAGGGTGGTTCATCACTCCAATGCGTTGCTATTCACCTTTGCACCCCTGGTTCCAGACTACACTCAATCATAGGACCTACTGAAGAGATGAGAAATCAGTAAAGAATTAAAGGTTGAGACCATTTCTGCATCTCTCATATGGATCGGCAGACCATTCCATAAAAATGGAGCTCTGCCCTGCCTCCAGCTGTTTGCTTAGAAATTCTAGGAACAATGAGGCCTGCCTCTTGTGAACGTTGGGTACGTGTAGGTATGTACGGCTTGACCATCTACTTATCCCAGAGCCATATATATTTATCTAACTATGTCTCTGGGTCATCCATCTACACCACCTCTGTGTCAGTCAGTGGTATGAAACCCTCAGTAGTCTTGGCCCAGCTGTATTCCTCATTCACCTACCGTATGAAGCTCAGTCATCATTCTAGTCTGTGGCCCATTGTAGCGGTGGAATACCAACCCAGTTATTTCAGGTGTGGTTTGATTAAAGTTGAACGTTATTACATAGAAAGCAAAGTTTTCCTCTTAATTGGAATGGTGGATGGGAATGCTGTAATCCCGCGGGAGATGTTTCCAAGTTTCTTTAATTGAAAGGGAAAGATAGCGATACTTCCTGGCCTTCCGTGGTTAAGTCTGCAGGGCCCTGGGGCCGGCGTGTGACGTGCGCACGTGTTATTACACTGATGGCTCCCCCGCTCAAGTTCCGTCCCTCCCCTAGTTTTGCACGTAGTTATGCCTTCCAGGAAAAGCACAGTGTTCTCACTGGCGTGCCTGAGGAAGGGGCCGGCGAGGGTGCTAGGAGGAGGAGGGGGTAGCGGGCTTACGCTGGGAGGATCCCAGATTCTACCAGGCCAGCCATGTGAGGTCCAGTCAGCAACCTCCCGGTAGATTCTGGGGAACTGTCAGGAACACTTCCCCAGCATCAATCAGCTCAGGGCCAAAACAGACCCAGTCATTAGTCAACCCTGTGACATTGACAACTCTTTGAAGATTGTCTCATGAAGAAATGTTCTCCCACTTGGCACTTGTTCTTTCATTGACAATATTCCTGCAGCGTAGGCTAAATCTCGATAGCCTAGTTCGTATTGCAAGACTGAAGTATGTATTGAATTAGAGGTTTGAGTTGAAAGAAGGGTGAAAAGCCCTCCACAATTCGCTAACTACTAGGCTATATATCAGTTGTTGGTATACTCACCTGTGCCAGTTGCTTGGGGGAATATTCTGGCTGTGTATTGTGACATCATGCCAAATCCGTCTGTTCCTGTGACTGCAAATGTGTGTGATGTGTTTTTCTTGTAAGTGAGTGTAATTGTAAGTAATTGCAGGCGCTGGTATATACTACAACTGATTAGAGGCAAAGTCGTCTCCCAGGCGTTAGCAATGCTCAAATGGCATGAGGAATCTTTGTTTTTCTCCATGTTTATCTTCGCACTTAGAATCTCCCTGGCAGTGTTTCCATTGATCCATGTCCAAGTCTTTACCACACACACACATCCAAAGGTGTCAGCCCACGCTGCAGTGCAGTCAGACACGCGCATAGACATGGACGTGTGCCTGTGTGCGTTCGCGAGTCTTATAGTAGGATGGGCTCTGTTTTGATGTTCTCTTTCTTTGTTTGTTTTTCTCTCCATCTTTCCCTCCAGATTTTGCACTGCTGCAGCAGACAGAAAAGTGAGGCTGTTGACTTCTGATCTTCAGAATCAACATGAAGTCAAGGTAGAGTACTGGAGCCCCTGCCCTCACGACTAGATCCCACTGGAACTACTGCACCTGTCAGTTCAGTTGGCTTCTGGTTTCTTTAAATCAAGCAGTTTGTATATAGCACACTGACAGTAGGCACTTAGTGAATGGCTTTTTATTTTAGTCTAATCAAGAACCCAGCACATAAGGAGCCAGGGAACTGTCTTACAGGCTCGCACCAAATGCAGTGTTTTGTTAATTGTATCTTCTGTGGTGATGTCTGTGTGGTTGTCTAGGTGATGGAGGGTCACACAAGCTACATCAACCACTTAGTGTTTGAACCCACGGAGGGGAAACAAATCGCTTCGGTCAGTGATGACCATACATGCAGGTCAGTCCGAACCTCCTCCCGGTCTCATTCAGCAAGAATAATATGAGTGTGTCTTCCCCCAGCTCTTGGATCTGTGTTCTGTTAATGGTGCAGAAAGTCCTGACTGTTTCCAAAATGAAACCCAATGCTTATCACAACACACACCGGTGTTGCCGTGCGGAATCACACCGCTGCTTCTCCAGCTTTTCAAAGTAATTGGTTAAATATGTAAATCCAATTAGCTGCAGTACTGGTGGAGGTTGTTCCCCTCCTTAGGGTTGACTCTTAACAAGGTCCCCCCCTATCAATCAGTAGCTAGGTAGTGGAGCAAGGAAGGAAAGAGTGTGTCGTTAGCCAAAGGTGTAACCATGGGGTAACCTGGCACAGGAGGTTGGTGGTACCTTAATTGGGGAGAACGAACTTGTGGTAATGACTGGAGCGGAATCAGTGGAATGGTATCAAATACATGGTTACCCAGTGTTTGCTATTCCATTAGCTCTGTTCCGGCCATTATTATGAGCTGTTCTCCCCTCAGCAGCCTCCACTGAACCTGAGGGTCTTCCTGTTACCTTATTAACTAGGGTTGTAGCTAGGGTCCAGACAGGGAGAAAGCCTGGCCCAAATCCTACTTCCTCTTTGCCCCTTCCCACACAATGTGAGCTCTTATTGTTTGACCAGTGATTGATGGGGGAGAACGTTTAATCAAGTTAGCAGCTTAGAAATGAATGACTGGCCCCTACTTTTCTCCTCGCTAGAGCCTGAAAGAGCACGTCTCTCACATCCATCTTTAAAACCAAAGCTCCCTGGATGAGAAACACACCTGAAACATCTGCTTTCTATTCATAAACTCATAATTTCAGGAGCCTGGAGCTCGCGGTTACACTTCCAGTCATCAAATACAGGCCATGGTTGAATTATCTCCTCAATCTCCTTCCGCCCTGCTTAAATGCTCTAAAGTGTTGGTTAGGATGAGGGCTGTGGGGAGAGAGCTGCCTCAGCTCGGGCTGGTGATGAAGCTCTGCTACTGCGAGAAACATCAGCGAACAGTTCTCCCTCAGCCTCCCTCTATAATGGTCTGGCCAGAGAAAATGGGTACGCTTGCTCGGCTCCATCTGCAGAAAGATTTAAATTCTGTCACGTTGAAAAAATATAGGACGCAGGAGGAAGAGTAAGGTGGAACTAGGGAAAGATCAAATTAACAGGAGAGGGGCCTTCCAGGCAGCCAACAGAAACCGAGACCCCTGATAGGGTGAGAGAAAAGAACAGTGGACCGTCTTCTCTACTTGGCAGGTTGCACTACCATAACTCTGCTGTGCTCTTTGTCAGCACTGTCCTTTCCTTCGTGGGAACTTTACTCCAGCCGGAGTAGCCACCTGTAGCAGCTAGAAGGTCGCAGCCTCCCACGGAGGTCAGAGTGTCTGCCAGATGTCATAACCTCTCTGGGCTTGGCTCCCATTGTCTGTTAGCTTCCAGTTGGATTTGCAGTAGGTATGTTTCTGTTGAGTGAGATGGATTCCTCACTTCAGCCAGCTCTAGTTTCATGTTGACATGGATCAGCAGAATACAGCTTACTCAAGGGGCTTGAACAGAGACACCTGCTGCAACTATTTGTGCGGGATCTCAACTATTTGTTTTGTGTATGATCTACTCTGTGTCATCCTTTTGGGAAGTATTTCTGAGGCGTTATCACAACAGTTTGAGACTTTCTCCCCCCTCTAGCCCATCAGTCAAGTTATCTGTCAGTTAGTATGTCCATGTCCACTCTACAACATTCCAGGCTTTCATCTCCTCTTTTCTCCTTTTCTTCTCATGTTCTCACACTTTCTTTTTGCTCTGTTCTAGGGGATCCCATCATCAACTCTAGCGAGAGGAGCAAACTGATCCAATAAAAATGACAATGGCCGAGAATTATTTCAACAGTCCAAATGTCTGTTAAAGAACGTGTTATTGTTCAAGACACTTGAGCAGGTCTGATCAAGATGGATGTTGGTGTGGTTTCGGGGAGGGGAGGACGGCGTGCTGTGCACCTCTGCCTGGACTCCCCTGTGAGGCTCTGAGGCGGGATTACTGTTTGTCTTTCTCAACCCTCGTTCCAGCCGAGTGTCGCCAAAGTTATTTACCCTGCACACTCATAATTTAGTTCACACGGTGCACACTACGTTTCCCATTTCCTCCGCTCATTTGGAAAACGTTGACCGAAATGAAAAAGTGGCTGCTGTTTCTCACTCACATCTACACAGACTTCAAATGCAGTCTTGCCTTTCAACTCTATTGTACATGAAGCCCAGTGTTATTGCTTGATGTCACGTCAGCTGTAGTGTTATGCAGTTACACATCTCTTTGTCAGTGGTGGTCTCAGTCTTGTTTCTTGCCCCCTTTCACCTTGTTCAGCAAGGATTACATTTAAACAAATGTATATATCATTTTTAAATCATAATCTTTCCCCATTTGAAGGGCAAAAGTGGTGGACCACAACTTGGCCGGATGCGGCGTGGCGTAGCGTGCGATTGAACTCTGCTTGGCGAGTGGTCTGAGAAGAGAGGGTTTATGCTTGTTTGTCTGCGGTGGTCTGAGGTTTCCAACCTTGCTCATGCTCTATGGAGGAGGGTCTGCACCTCACTCTACACAGGGCCATTCTGACTTCCTTGTCGAGTCAAGAAGCAAAAGCTCTCATGGAGAAACGTGAGGGTGTTTTATCCCCTGCAGGGAAGACACAGGAAAAGTTTGTTTACTGAGGTTATCATCTGGGGTGGGGCATAATCATATCCTCTCTGCGCCACTGCAGACATCTCTCCAACATGTTTGACATTTAGATGGGCTTTGGGCCTTTTATTAGATGTCTTCTGCATGACCTCATCAGTCAGCGCATTCACATCGCTCCCAACCATAGTCCTTTAAAAAAAATATTAAAAAAAAAAATGTTTAAACCGCTTGCATGTTTATTCCTCCCTGGTTCAGGGGAATGTTTTGTTGGATTCGAGGCCTTGTGTTCGCTGAGGAGGGCTCTCCGATGTGGTTGAAGAGTAGATCCTGGTCTTGGGAGCAGCCTGTCCTCTCCAAGTGATTTATTACATCCGTGCGCACGTTTGCCTTGTGTCCTCGGCTTTCTCGCTCGTCAGCTCATGGCCCCGCCCTCCTGTCTTCACAGCTCAAGGGGGAGATTACAACCAAGATCCCTTTTTCCCTGAAAGAAGGGTGGTACTAGTGAGGCTCTGTGTCCGCATCTCTTGGACAACTGACAGAAGTTAGATAAATTACACACAGGCATTACGTGCTTTCAGAAAAACACTGGCATCACTACAGGCCTGGTGTGCGCTACTCACTCATTAGAGTACATTCCGAAGAGCGTCTCAGACGCCTGGGGAAAGGTGGGTTTGGATGGAGGCTTGTAACTTCGCTTTTTTGACATGGATCCTGTGAGACAAAAACATCCAGCCAGCCATGATGTCTTTGTTATTTTTTATATTTTTAGCTGCCATTAGCGTGTGTAATCCTTTGTTTTGTGTGCTGTCAGCACCAAGGCATCTGCCTGCGCTGTGCTGCACGTCATCGCCTCTCCCCTCCCCACACGGGGTGGCTGGACTCCGGAAGAATTTTTTTAGCACTGCTGCGAATCCAACTCCAGTACAGCTAATTGAGTGCCTATTAATCTTGTTTTTTGGATTTGATCATTTGTCATTTTTGACAGGACCTGTTTTCAGACCCAGTTGTTTTTGAATCGCAGACTTCCTGTCTCAGGTTGTTTTCTAAACGGGTAGTTGAGGACAGGAGAATAATTTTCTTACGGTCCTTAAATGGTTCATTTCCCCTGAGCACAACCCTCCTCTGACCATCCTGTAGTGTCCAGCTAGTGCCCTTTCATGCTGATGGCCTCTTGTCCCCACAGGGTGTGGGACCTGGAGGGGAATGAAACCACTACATTTAGACTACGCTCTCCTGGTGTCAGTGTGTGCTGGCATCCTGAAGATGCCTTCAAGGTACGTTCAGTAAGAGTGCTCTCCAGTTTCATAATGAGAGTTTAAATACTTAGTGCGAGTGAAAAGAGCTTGTGATACTAAACCTTTGTTCTCTGTATAGCTGATGGTGGCCGAGAAAAAAGGGACGATACGGTTCTATGACCTGGTTACCCAGCAGGCCATTCTTTCTCTGGATTGCGGCCAGTCGCCGCTCATGTCGGCCGACTGGTGCCTCACCAACACCATCAAGGTGGGCGCGGTGACTGGCAGTGACTGGGTCATCTGGGATATTACCCGCTCCAGGTGAGTGTCTGGACAGATGCTTGTGACCGACTGGGTTTGAACCCAGACAAGGTTACCCATCACCTCCGTTACATGCTGTGTAACACTACTGTATGAAGACATGGGATTTGTTAATGGTTATTTGTCTGTTCATAGTTACCCACAAGAGAAGAGGCCTGCCCATGTAGAACGAGCAGGAAACTTCAGGTAACTGCTTTGTCCATGCTTCCAAAGTCCTTGCTGTCTGGTATCCTTGGGATGTCCCTCCCCCATTGAAATTATGTTAAATGGTTAAGGTAAGGGTTATGGTTAGGGTAGGGATGTCCCAAGGATCCTGAATGCTTCCAATTCCTCTGACCTTCAGAGTATTGTGATGCATGTTGTGGCTGTCCGGCTGATACCGCTGCTGCCGACGACGTCCATGATAATGGCTGTGGTGATGATGATAATGGTGATGGCAATTACTGTAACCACGGGTGTCATGTCTTCCAGGTGGTCTCGGGTCAATGAGAATCTCTTCTCCACAACAGGATGTCCAGGCAAGATCAGCAGTCAGTTACTAGTGCATCACCTTGGTCACCCGCAGGTCAGTGAGCTGTGTGTTTGCCTGTTTGCATAGACACAGTGTGTCGATTTCTGAGTAATAAAAGTGTGGGAATAATGTTCAGTAAAAGTGTTGGAAATGAGGATAACGTAACATGCGTCCTGAACTTGGTTTCTTACGTTTATATGGTGGGGTTGCAGCCCGTGATGATTGGATCAGCCACGGTGGGGGCGGGTCTAAGCTGGCACAGGTCCCTCCCACTCTGTGTCATTGGCGGTGACCGAAAGCTCTCTTTTTGGATGACAGAAATGTAATGCAGTCACTCCCTATGGACATACGGGAGGCAATGCAAATGTACATTGAAACTGTTTGACATGAGGTGTGGTTGGATATTTCTATTTTCATAATTTTTCAATAAAGTATTTCATTTTCCATGTTTTTGTTTGTTTTGACTTCTGAACTTAGTTTACACATCCTGGACTTTTGATGTTTATTTTAGAGTCCGACAACTGACCGCCCAGACAAACAGACACACTGTCATACCCAGACAAACAGAAGGGTGGAACTTGGCTTCTGTGAAAAGCGGGGCTGGTTCTGTCTTTCTCAGAAGCTTTGTATCAGTGCTCGTTTGTTATGATGTTCTGCCAAGCACCTCAGGGTGAGCTGCAGGTCACAGGAATGTGTGCGCTCAATGCTGCCAGCACTCTACTCTACCGGTCAACATCACAATCCCTCTACAGGTGTTCACTCTCTGTGTATGGGTGAGTGTGTGTCTGTTTTACAATCTGTCTCACGCACACACACAGCTGTCACCACCCATGTAGGTCCTATAACACCTGTAGAGTGAGGCCTGGGAAGGCGAAAGACTAATGCATGCAGGCTGCTCCTGCTATTGGGTTATCCTTGAGATTATGACAAGGGCAGGAAACTAAAAAGAGAAATAAGGTTTTGGAAGAGAAGCTCAGGGAACTGGGAGTTGAGGTCTTTTCAGGTCAGATACTACTGGCTGGCAGAGGGGATGAGTGATTTGTCTCTCCAGAGAAGAGGGAGATGAAGAGAGAACACAAGAGCCACACATCTCATCGTTCTAGTGGGTGGGGACGATCAGTGATGCTGAGATGGAGCATGGGAGACATTGGACCATAAGCCAACAGACGCAGAATACTCCATTAGAAACAAGGGCTCATTGTATCCTATTGGACAGCCCATGTGCGAGAATACCACTTACTAACTGCATTAGAACTACAAGAGGGCAAGCATTAAATTTGATCATGAATCATATTTAGTGACAGCTAATCACTTGTTTCCACGGATGGATCTTTTTTAATCCGAGGGCACAGTCCTTTGGATGGAGTTGTGTGTCTACAAGGATTAACACAGAACAGTTTATTTTACTCCATTAATGTATGTTTAAGGTGTGAAACAGTAGGTTTTATTGTGCACTGGTGTTGCTGCACGACAGCGTGAGGCAGGTATAGGGGAGGTGAGACCTCCACTCTTTCAATCCCGCTAGACAGGCCTGTATGTTTCTTGGAGCGTACGCACTAACCACCATCCACAATCATAATATGCTACCGCTCTCCTGGTCGACTCTTTGTTTGAACAAGTCCAATGTGGTCGGTGCCGTACGTTTGCAGTGTTGGACACAAGTGGTGCTCGAATGGCTATGTGAAATACAGAGAAATCAATGTTGGAGATCAAGACGCCGCAACCTCTTTTTGCACACACCACTGAACATTTTCCAAAGACTATAATATCCTCTTAGGGTGAATTAGAATTGCAAAGTGCAAGGTTTTTGTGAGAAATGTGAGTCATGAATCTCTCAATCAATCGTGTCTCCCAGAATCAAAGTGACCCAAGATCACCACCTGGTGGTCTCCCACCCCTGTTTCTAGTCTCTAGATCAGGGATGGGCAACTCCAGTACTATGGTGCTGGAGAGGTGTCACACTTTTCCCCCATCCCTAGAAAACACAGGTGATTGAACTAATTGTGTTATAAACAAAAAAATCACAATTAGTTGATTATTGGAGTCAGGTGTGCTGGCTGGGGCAAAAGTGACACCAATCAGGTCCCCGATGACTGGAGTTACCCATCCCTGTTCTGGACAGATGGCTTGCCTCCCACAATGTACCAATGATCCATCTTAACACGTCTAGAAAGGAAAGGGAAAGTGGGATACCTAGTCAGTTGTACAACTGAATGCATTCAACTGAAATGTGTCTTCCGCATTTAACCCAACCCCTCTAAATCAGAGAGGTACGGTATGTATACAACGTCAGTTTGGCATAGAGGAAAGGGTGGCGTTGGTACATCCAGCTTTTTTAAGTCACTGCATTATACACTTCTTGCCCTATCTTAACATCCCCTGGACACATAATAGCTGGTAAGATGGAGATCACAGGGCATTTTTGCTAGTGGCTAGTTTGTATCAACTACCTTCACTAAAACTACAGCAAACGTTGGTTTCGGTGTGTCTGCCTCGTGATTTTTTTGGGGAGAGTTGTCTGTCTGAAGAGGACCCTCCCGGAACAACCAAGAGAATCTGTCATTAATCCCAGAGCTAGTACTGTTGTTGCCCTAGGTCTTGAATTTCAGACACTGCTTTGTTACCTTCTTTGACATACCATGTAATTTTTGGCAGGTTAAACCTAGTGTAAACTGAGCTTGAAGCTTGCAGTATTAAAGTATCCATATTAGGTCATTCTCATAACCCTAACCTCTTTATTTTTTTGTTTGAACAAGGAGATCCTTGGTTTGAAGTTGAACAGTAGGATAACCATGATATAGCTATTTCTCATAGGCCAGGAAGGCTATCCTGGTTAGTAGGCCAACTTGGCTTCCAGCTTAATCTCCAGTTATAATGTAATAACGAACGCAGAGAGGAATCAAAGAGAGATCAGACAGGTGTGAACTCTCCACCTCTCTCTCTGTAATCCCCTCCACCACTTCAGACAAGATGAGACCTTCAGCTAATTCCGCCCCAACCCACATATGCGAAGCCAGGGGCTCAAGAAAAAGAGAACAAATGATAATAATGAGCAGTATTAGAGGAGAGAAAACAAAGGAAGAGATTAGAGGTTTTCTTTTGAGGTAAAAAAAAATCTCCTGGGGATTTTCTTAGGCCTACACGATGTAAAACCAGCCTGAAGTGGAAATGTGTTGATCTGGATGAGGGCAGTTGAGAGAAAAGGCTGCAAAGCATTACAATACAGACTAAATGTGACTACGATAAATCATTAGAGCACTCGGTACAGTGGGTTACACAAAATGTAAATTGGATAATTTTGGTCATCGTTTAATTTCAAGTGTCTCTGTGCAGTAATCATTGTGTTTAGCAGCATTTTTTTGTTTATGAATGCGGGGGAAAAACAGTCCATGATCTGTGCTTCATCTATGTCTTCAGCGAGGACTCTGTGAACCCCAATGACCCATCCTTTTGAGTCTGGGGAGGCTAGCGTGCCAAGGTAACGATGGTCCATGACATTAGGAAACACTTAAATTCTGAAGGCAGGATGATACTGTACATCATTGGGGGATTTGTGGTTAGTATGTGAGGCAGGATAATTTTGCTTGGAACCAGTAGTGGTTATCGTATCGTCATGGCAACCCCTTTTGTGTTTAGGGGCCTCAGCAGATTTGGATCCCAGTGGTCTGTGATTTTCTGGGGGGGGGGGGGGGGGGTTGGATTCGAGCTGTTCTGGATGTAAGCTGAGAGATGCAAAACTATTAAGTGTTTGAATTTGGGTTAAGCAAGTGGATGTGTGCACTGCTGCACTCAAGTCGAGCGGTATTGTAGATCAATCTTCGGCTCTGTGCACCATTTTCTCTCCACTGGAGAGGTTGTGTTTCTCTGTGAGTAAAGTGAACCATGTTTGATTTACACTGGAATAATTGAACAGGAAGGCCTCCCACTCTAGGTGGTCGGAGGCTTTTACAGCCACTGTGTACATCATGATGTTTTACAGTCGGAGTAGATCTATGAACCGATTTGCGTTCTGGCTTTAAAAATGAATACGGGTGAACTCTAGTACAGACACATTGTCACTGATGCAGAAACAAGGCATCTATTACCCCTTGAACCCACAGGTAGAGAGAGGAAGAGAGAGAGTTTATCATGCCAGTTGTGAAACCCTACTGACCGTGTAGTGTTATACTGTGAGGTCTGTGTGACCAGGTCCAGCTTTAGATCCACTGGGCCTCAGTACTGGCTCTGACAGTAGCCAGCTGAGGAAACATGATATTTAAATCATTCATAATTAGCTCCTTCCCTTTACTTAATAACACGTGAAGACAAATGGGTTCCAAGAATTTTCTACATGGAAACAGTTGGTTTGGAATGGGAGGCAGTGGCACATGGGCTTATATTGTAGTACTCCCACCCTCTTTGATGTTCATGTTCCCTCTCGCTCTGTCTCTTGCTCGCTTGCTCTCTCAAACGCAAATGCACAGACTTGATACTTTTTTGTCTCTTTTCTTGATCTCCGTCCATACTCTCTTTCTGATCACTATTTTACACATGCATTCTAAAGTTTTTCTCTGTAATCTCTCTACTAAGATAAACATTCTCTGACATATTCAGCCTGTACATTTCCTACCCCCATGTGTGTGTCTCTCTCTTTCATGCCCTTTGTGATTGGACTGAAAAAAATAAAATGTATTACTTTGTACATTCTCATCACAATACATGTATAACGTCACTGTACATATCAATACATGCACCCAACAAGGAAATATTAATGAATCTTGCACGTAAATATAAATGATGTTTTTCAGTTAACTAAATATATACACAGTATTTCACATCTATCCATTTTTAAATGCTAAATCTAGTTTAGTCTCTAAAAAATACAATAATAATAATGCAAGTATTAGCCCAGCAGGATTGAAGAGGTGGATATTCAACTGATTGCCTTAAATGGAACTACTGTATTTTGTGCAATTTGAGCATTGATTGTTTGTGCATTTGGCCCCATGGCCACACAGAGAAATGACAGATTGCACCTTTAAAGACCCAAAATGGCTTCCCCTTTCCACCCCTCCAGAGGTATGTATCAGTTTCACTCCCTGAGTATCTGGCTCAGTGTTGAGGCCCTCAGCCCAATTTCTCCAGGGCACTGTGGAGTATCTTCAGGTCGTCTCTCATCTGGCCTAGGGCATGCTGGATCTTACTGGGTTGGTCCAGAACCTCCAGGCTGCAAGTGAATGGGTCGTACCGGACAGAGAAGGGCCGTTGGATGGACGACGAGTACCGCCTGCAGGTAGAACAATAGGGTTTTAAAACATTGGGTCCATATTTGCGAATAAGCAACCATTTAATTTTAAACAGTTCTCTGACATCAAATGCATATCAGCCAATTCAAATCTGTGATTTACTTGCATGTGACAGAAAGCTAAATTCAAAATCAAATGTTATTTGTCACATGCGCCGAATACAACAGGTGTAGACCTTACATTGAAATGCTTACTTACAAGCCCTTAACCAACAATGCGGTTTTAAGAAAATGCCCCCCAAAAAGAGATAAGAATAACAAATAATTAAAGAGCAGCAGTAAATAACAATAGCGGGGCTATATACAGAGGGTACCGGTACAGGCACAATGTGCAGGGGCACCGGTTAGTCAAGGTAATTGAGGTAATATGTACATTGAGGTAATATGTACATGTAGGTAGAGTTATTAAAGTGACTATGCATAGATAATAACAGAGTAGCAGCAGTGTAGAAGGGGGGCATTGCAAATAGGCTGGGTAGCATTTCATTAGATGTTTAGGAGTCTTATGGCTTGGGGGGGTGGAAGCTGTTTAGAAGCCTCTTGGACCTAGACTTGGCGCTCTGGTACCGCTTGCCGTGTGGTAGCAGAGAGAACAGTCTATGACTAGGGTGGCTGCAGTCTTTGGCAATTTTTAGGGCCTTCCTCTGACACCACCTGGTATAGAGGTCCTGGATGGCAGGAAGCTTGGCCCCGGTGATGTACCGTACGCACTACCCTCTATAGTGCCTTGCGGTCGGAGGCCGAGCAGTTGCCATACCAGGCAGTAATGCAAAGTAATGCTCTCGTTGGTGCAGCTGCAGAACCTTTTGAGAATCTGAGGACCCATGCCAAATCTTTTCAGTCTCCTGAGGGGGAATAGGTTTTGTCATGCCCTCTTCACAACTGTCTTGGTGTGCTTGGACCATGTTAGTTTGTTGGTGATGTGGACGCCAAGGAACTTGAACCTCTCAACCTGCTCCACTACAGCCCCGTTGATGAGAATGGGGGCGTGTTCGGTCCTCCTTTTCCTGTAGTCCACAATCATCTCCTTTGTCTTGATCACATTGAAGGAGAGGTTGTTGTCCTTGCACCACACATCAGGTCTCTGACCTCCTCCCTATAGGCTGTCTCATCGTTGTCGATAATCAGGCCTACCACTGTTGTGTCATCGGCAAACTTAATGATGGTGTTGGGAGTCGTGCCTGGCCATGCAGCCATGAGTGAACAGGGAGTACAGGAGGGGACTGAGCACGCACCCCTGAGGGGCCCCCGTGTTGAGGATCAGCGGGGCGGATGTGGTGTTACCTACCCTTACGCCTTGGGGGCGGCCGTCAGGAAGTCCAGGATCCAGTTGCAGAGGGAGGTGTTTAGTCCCAGGATCCTTAGCTTAGGGATGAGCTTTGAGGGCACTATGGTGTTGAACGCGGAGTTGTAGTCAATGAATAGCATTCTCACATAGGTGTTCCTTTTGTTCAGGTGTGAAAGGGTAGTGTGGAGTGCAATAGAGATTGCATCATCTGTGGATCTGTTGGGCCGGTATGCAAATTGGAGTAGGTCTAACGTTTCTGGGATAATGTTGTTGATGTGAGCCATGACCAGCCTTTCAAAGTATTTCACGGCTACAGGCGATGTTAGTGCTACGGGTCGGTGGTCATTTAGGCAGCTTACCTTCGTGTTCTTGGGCACAGGGACTATGGTGGTCTGCTTGAATATGTTGGTATTACAGACTCAGACAGGGAGAGGTCGAAAATGTCAGTGAAGACACTTGCCAGTTGGTCAGCGCATGCTCGGAGTACACATCTTGGAAATCCGTCTGGCCCTGCGGCCTTGTGAATGTTGACCTGTTTAAAGGTCTTACTCACATCGTCTGCGGAGAGCGTGATCACACAGTCATCCGGAAAAGCTGATGATCTCATGCATGTTTCAGTGTTTCTTGCCTCAAAGTGAGCATAGTTATATAGCTCGTCTGGTAGTCTCATGTCACTGGGCAGCTCTCGGCTGTGCTTCCCTTTGTAGTCTGTAATAGTTTGTAAGCCCTACCACATCCGACGAGCATCGGAGCCGGTGTAGTACAATTTCGATCTTAGTCCTGTATTGATGCTTTACCTGTTTGATGGTTCGCAGGCATAGTGGGATTTCTTTTAAGCTTCCGGGTTAGAGTCCCGCTCCTTGAAAGTGGCAGTTCTATCCTTTGGCTCAGTGCGAATGTTGCCTGTAAACCGTGGTTTCTGGTTGGGGTATGTACGTACGGTCACTGTGGGACGATGTCATCGATGCAATTATTGATGAAGCCAGTGACTGATGTAGTGTACTCCGGAACATATTCTGTGCTAGCAAAACAGTCCTGTAGTTTAGCATCTACTTCATCTGACCACTTTTTTATAGACCGAGTCACTGGTGCTTCCTGCTTAAATTTTTGCTTGTAAGCAGGTATCAGGAGGATAGAATTATGGTCAGATTTGCCAAATGGAGGGCGAGGGAGAGCTTTATTACGCGTCTTTGTATGTGGAGATAAGGTGGTCTAGAGTTTTTTTCCCCCCCTCTGGTTGCACATTGAACATGCTGATAGACATGAGGTAAAACTGATTCAAGTTTCCCTGCATGTATACAGCTCATTGAGTGTGGTTTTAGTGCCAGCATCAGTCTGTGGTGGTATTTAGACAGCTACGAAAAATACAGAAACTCTCTAGGTAGATAGTTTGGTCTACAGCTTATCATGCAATACTCTACCTCAGGCGAGCAAAACCTTGAGACTTCCTTAGATACCATGCACTAGCTGTTGTTTACAAATATGCACAGGCCCCCGCCCTCTGGCTGCTGTTCTATGTTGCCGATAGAGTGTATAACCCGCCAGCTTTATGTTATTAATGTCGTCGTTCAGCCACAACTCGGTGAAACATAAGATATTGCAGTTTTAAATGTCCTGTTGGTAGGATATATGTGCTTTCAGTTCGTCACATTTTATTTTCCAGCGATTGAATGTTAGCTAACAGTACTGATGGCAAAGGCAGATTAGCCACT
This sequence comes from Oncorhynchus nerka, assembly GCF_034236695.1. Classification (NCBI taxonomy): domain Eukaryota; kingdom Metazoa; phylum Chordata; class Actinopteri; order Salmoniformes; family Salmonidae; genus Oncorhynchus; species Oncorhynchus nerka. Next base: position 26,525,233 of record NC_088403.1, on the reverse strand, counting down.
CGTCGCCTGATCCTCACAAGGCACCCCGATCTCTTTAAGTGAAATCTCAGTTTCTTTCTACAGCGAATGACGGGGAAACTGGGCCTGTTTGGGTGTTTGTAGTATATCCTTCCCGTCCGACTCATTAAAGACAAATTATTCATCCAATTCGAGGTGAGTAATCGCTGTTCTGATGTCCAGAAGCTATTTTCGGACATAAGAGACGGTAGCAGCAACATTATGTACAAAATAAGTTACAAACAATGCGGGAAAAAAAATACAAAATAGCACAGTTGGTTCAGAGCCAATAAAACAGCAGCCATCCCCTCCGGCACCATCACAATTGTAGCTGGTCCCATCAGATAACATGGAACACGTTAGCCCTATGCTAACCTCAACAGGTGGCACTTATTCTTCATCAGCCTATCAAAGATCTTAGACTTATATCCACCAACCAATGGCATAAAATAGGTCAACCCTGGCCACTAGAGGGATATTTTAAACCTACAGGAAGAGAGGCCCAACTCGCAGAAAATCTGTCTCCTTCCAGCAGGTGACGTTGTTTCACTCACCCAGGCAAGGAGTTTTTGTATGGAAGTCAATGAGCGTCGAATTTGGTCAACAACCAAAATTAATAGCTTATTTGCTACAAGAGTTTTATTTGATCGAATGGAAGTTCCGTAATGCTTAATTAAGTTGTTATGAGTGTACTGATATAAGCAGGACACGTGACATCCCGGTAACTTTGAGGAAAAAACACTTAATGTTGGAGTTGTCTCGAGATAGCTATACATATTCATGGCATGAAGCTGGTAGCATAGCATCTTTTTTTTTTTTGGTAGCATAGCATCTCTCTCCATTGAATACAAGCGGTTGACGTCAACAACTCTCATCGAATATTCAAATAAGATTACAATAATGAGATGTATCCACAAAAAGGATAGGAGGGAGCAAGACAGCCTGCCGTGCCGTTTTCTAGACAACTACCACCATTGTTTGGACAGAGGGCCATGTATCTTGTCAGTATATCCACATGTTCTGTTGGTCTGTATAGTTGTGAGCCAATATTGCATTGACGCATCCTCGACTACTCTACTAGCTAGTACTAACAATAGACATTTTCATGTTTTTGCATTTATGACAAAATCCCACGTTTCTGTTTCACACACATCCATGTGCTTTTATGGAAGAATGATGAGGTCCTTACAACATGTACGTTTATCGTACATCGTAACAACAACAAAAAACGGAGAGCCTTATGGATTTGTCAAATGCATGTATACTATCACTATCATTATTGCCTCAAGGTGGCACACTGCTAAAACGGTTGGCTTGAAATCAGTAGCTCACTGTGGGTTCGAGTCACCCTCCTGGCAAGCTTTTTTGTTGAGGAAAAAACTGTTCACTGCAGGTCCTTGATGCTCAATTCAAAACGCATTTGACCAAGTGGATGATTATAATAATGCATAGCCTACAAAAAGTTGTAGGCCTGGTTGTAAGTGTAGCCTACCTACATAAGAATATACTCATGACAGCCAAGTGTGATAAACTTATTTTAAAATAACTGCAATACTGCCATCTGTAGGATGATAATGATACTAACTACAATCCTACTGTACACTGTAATGTTCATCCTCCTCGAGTCAAATAACGCATATGTGACAAAGTAGATGATTGTAAATATGCATATAACACATTGTAGGCCTACATTTGTGTTCATGTCCATGTAATATAGCCTATGCCATATAATTATTAGGCCATAGCAGTGCGTTTGTCTGCAAGGCTGAAGAAAGAGTTATCTCCTTATTCAATTATTTAATCATCTTCCCTTTCAAGCTGTTGGCGTCCCTTTTCAGCACCCTAATACAGTATATATACATTTCAAAGGGGAGGAAACTTGTGAAATTCGAACCCTTGCCGCAATCTTACGACAATTACGTGGACTTGGCACTTAACACGAGAGAGCAATTTGACCAGTCAGTCAAATACATGTGACGCTTGCTTTGATGATTGGAGCATCCTGTTGGACTGGGGTGTGTTAAGGATGCTTCCATGAACAGGAGTTGGAACATGTCCAATCACGATGACAATTGTAATTGGCTGATGCATAATTTGTGCCAGGATATAATCAGTGCCACCTGGTGAGATTAGCATAGGGCTAACGTGTGCCATGTTATCGGATGGGACCGGCTACAATTTAGTGTTCTGTCACGTGCAAGTAAATCGACAAGTTTAATTGGCTGATATGGATTTTGCGCCAGAGAACCTGTTTTAATAAAAAAAACTAAAATCGATATCCGTGCCCCCGCGGAAATCTAATTATCATAATAAAAAAATCATCATAAGAATCTGTCAGTTTAAACAAGAGATATCTGTTTTTTGCATTGGATGAGGCTCAATGCATTGCATCCGCCTATGTAACACCGCATTTGCGGTCAAATGTGACAGCGTGGTGTTTGTCAGATTCATTTATTTTATTGAACCTTTATTTATACCGTTTTTTCTCATTGAGATAACATCTCTTTTCCTAGCGAGACATGGTCCAATAGCATATGATGAGATGATGACATTCTCAAAATCGTCTTCTAAGGGGTTAATAAAATGTTTTTTTTGATACTTCAAGGGGTCTCCAGATTCAAAATCAAATAGCAAAATGATCCTTGGTATGACCTTAAAACAATTCCATATAGCTTAGTAGTACCCCCTCCCCTGGCTTAGACGGGGCTTAAAACTCTTATGGGTTCAATTTAAATGTTCGGAAGTATGGACTCCGAGTGTCTCCTCAGGTCATCTCATCTCTCTCATAATGAGGTCACCCGTCCAGCATCACTACTCTGGATGGTTCTGACTTAGAATATGTGGACAACTACAAATACCTAGGTGTCATGTTACACTGTAAACTCTCCTTCCAGACTCACATTAAGCATCTCCAATCCGAAATTACATCTAGAATCGGCTTCCTATTTCGCAACAAATCATCCTTCACTCATGCTGCCAAACATACCCTAGTAAAACTGACTATCCTACCGATCATTGACTTTGGCGATGTAATTTACAAAATAGCCTCCAACACTCTACTCAGTAAATTGGATGCAGTCCATCACAGTGCAATCTGTTTTGTCACCAAAGCCCCATATACTACCCACCACTGCGACCTGTATGCTCTCTCGTTGGCTGGCCCTCGCTTCATATCCGTCGCCAAACCCACTGGCTCCAGGTCATCTATAAGTCGTTGCTAGGTAAAGCCCCGCCTTATCTCAGCTCACTGGTCACCATAGCAGCACCCACCCGCAGCACGCGCAGCAGGTATATTTCACTGGTCACCCCAAAGCCAATTCCTCCTTCAGCTGCCTTTCCTTCCAGTTCTCTGCTGCCAATGACTGGAACGAACTGCAAAAATCACTGAAGCTGGAGACTCATATCTCCCTTACTAGCTTTAAGCACCAACTGTCAGAGCAGCGCACAGATCGATGCACCTGTACATAGCCCATCTGTAAATTGCCCATCCAACTACCATATTGTTATTTATTTTGCTCCTTTGCACCCCAGTACCGCTACTTGCACACTCATCTTCTGCATATTTATCACCCCAGTGTTTAATTTGCCATACTGTAATAATTTAGCCACTATGGCCTATTTATTGCCTCACCCCCCTTATCCTACCTCATTTGCACACACTGTATATAGACTTTCTCCATTGTATTATTGACTGTATGTTTGTTTATTCCATGTGTAACTCTGTTGTTTGTGTCGCACTGCTTTGCTTTATCTTGGCCAGGTCGCAGTTGTAAATGAGAACTTGTTCTCAACTAGCCTACCTGGTTAAATAAAGGTGAAATAAATAAATAAATGTGTTCACTAACACACCTGACTCCAATAATCAACTAACCATGATCTTCAGTTTAGAATGGAATTAGGTTACTCAGCTGTTTGTGCTAGGGATGGGGTAAAAGTGTGACACCACTCCAGCCCCCAAGGACTGGAGTTGCCCATGTCCATCCATACTCTGCTCATTCAGATTACATTAATATATTACAAAACGTAATGTGTTAATTACGAGTAACTCCTAAACAGCTGCCTTCAATCTGATTTGCTTCTGTGTCCTCAGATCCCCTGAGGTTCCCAAGGGCTCCTCCCCAAAACCCCTGCAGCCCCGCGTCCAGGAGCAACAAGATCAACTCAAATCCAAGGTATACGCCACATGTTACACATTTCCTGTGACTTACTGAAGTGCTCACATATAGACATTCACCACTTGTATGCATTGATGTACCTCATCTTAATCTTGGCATCCTCAAAGCTTTCTGAGACAAAGTAGACAGGTTGGAAAGTCTGGTCCTGGTAAGGCTGGATTGCTGTCTCCTCTGGGTTGAATGGCTTGTACTCAGGTTCGTTAGAGAGAGCATACTGAAAGATGGAAGTAAGAGATAATTGATTAGTTATCGTTTTAGACTCCTTCAGAAATGATTAGTGGCATGTTATATGAAAACAGAGATAATAAATGAGGAATTAGTCCCCTCTATCAGTACAATTCTACAGAGTGCCAATGTAAAATACTACTCACAATGAGTTCTCCATATGAGGACAGGAGGCCGGCACCATATGCCTTCACAGTTCCATTCTGCTTACACAGTCCAAACTCCACCGTGAACCAGTACAACTGTCGGAGGGATGGCAACAAGTGATGAGGAAATGAAAGGCTCCGTTTCACCCCTGACAACACATTCATCAAATGGTCAGATTGGTCAGTATTTTATATTTTCCACTAGATGGCAGCAAAGGTCCGTAATTTGCAGTCCAACACCCAACCTCAGTGCAGTATCTAATGTTTTACATCTGATTGGTAACTGCTTATTTTGAAATGAAAGCTCAAAGGTAAGCTCTTACAGTTGAGAGTCTCTCAATATCCTCGTCTGATGCTCCCAGTGAGGCTAGGCCAATTTCCTGCAAATGACAAACAATTGTGAGTGTTGCGCACTGATAAGACAATTTATGTATTATTATAATTGATGTATTATTACGCCATATGAACCATATTACAAGTCTAAATGTTTTTACCTGGGAAAACTGGGCAAATTCTTTGTCTGCAAGCATAGGAATATGGCCGAGTAACTCATGACAGCAATCTCTGAGAGAAGGAAGCGAAAGAGCAGTGACTACATGACGCACATGAATATGTCCATTGATTAGACTGATTATCATGATACACATTAATCATACATATGTTATTATTTATGATCAGTTAGTAAACTGAATATTATGACACACACTGCTTATTTCGAGTGATTTTACTATGTCAATGACACCATTTGACGTACGGCTCCGGGGAGTGCATGGGTGCGGAGGCGTGGCGGATGTACTGGGTACACTGGAACACTCTGAAGGCCAGGCTAGCTAGGAAGTCTCTGGCGGAGAGTAGCCCTGCCACCGGACGCAGCTGGAAGCCTGTCTTCTCTGGACAAACAAGAACACAGCGCAAGGTACCACTGTCAGAGACATATTCACAGCATGGATGCTGATGTTCATATATGGTGAACAGTGACTGCTTGTAGTGTGTCTGCAGTACGAGAACCATCCCTAATGTTGTTATTACTGTTGTAAGCAATCTACAATAAAATAACGAGGTATAATCAATCTATAAGGTGCGCACTGCGCACAGTCATCGACCAGGATTAGTCATTCAATGGAAAGTCATGGGCATGCTGGATTTGGCTTGTCCATGTTTATTCTATTCCTTGAAGTTGGGCATAGTGCTGCTATTGCTCTGTCCCTCAGGCATAGATAGGCTGCTGGGCCTCACCTCTGAGGAAGGCAGAGACCTCCTGGAGCTGGGGGATACTGTCCTCTCCGTAGCCACACTCCCTCTCCAGCTGCTGCAGCCCACCCAGGAACTGTCTACATGCCAGGTCAGGATAGATGGTCCTCAGGGTCCGGTACACCTCTTTCCTGTTAAATGACAGCAGCAGCAGAGTCATTAGAACACTGTCATTCCAACTCCAGAGGTATACTGACTGTAGACTATTATCATTATGAAAGAAGTCTATTAGGATGGTATGATGTCCATCTCCAGTATACTATACATCAGCTGTTATTCTCACCATGTGGCCACCTCCTCTGGTGTGTACTCCACTCTGGGTAATGGTTCCCCCCTGTGGAACAGAGATGGATGCATCAATCATTCCTTTACGAATGCATTTCTACAATGGCATGCCTTTGGTCCAATGATGCAGTGCTGGCACCTAAGATCAACTGACTACATGGGAATATCTTTTTTGAAAGGTGAGAATGATGAGATCAATTTACTGTCTGTAATTTGCTGCAAGTTCAGCGATGAAGCACCTTCTTTTTCTGTATTCTGGATCACTGAATCCCTGAAAAAGGAATCGTAACATTTAGTTAACCATGACATTTTTAGTTTGTTATCCTTTTTGATAGTTGAGTATTTATTTCTAACAATCCAATTAATTATACAAGTATTGTATCAATGCCATATAAATGGAAGCCTAGCAATATTGCTAAGGTAAACACTAACTGGATGATCCTGGTCCATATCTGGGTCATATTTCGTTATCAACAGGTTGCATTTATCCAGATCTCTGATCTTTCTGGGGAACCAGGGAACTAAAACAAGGAAACAGGAAAATATGTCAGAGCATAATTATTTCACAATTGATTAGATAATAAAAAACGTTACTATTATTAGAAACGTGTGATTTATTATTTCATTCAAATTGTATTATAACCTTTCTCCTCTGGGATGGTGCGTACGTCGTCCGCGACTCTCTTGAGTGAGTTGATGAAGATGTCTGTGTCCGAGATGTGCACTTCACACCTCATAAAGAACTCCAGATCATCACAGCCACTGTTCTTAGACTTCCTCCCTGGTCGGCTCTCAATATGCAAAAGCTTAGCTTCAAACGTCTGAATCCATGGTAAAGACATACATATCATATATAAGCAAACACATGTATATTTTATCACGTTGAATCGATGCCGTAGACCTGATTTTATTGAAGCTCTCCATCTGCAACTCATATCTAATGATGCACATGTTTTCCTTACCTCAAAGACTTTGCCAGTTTTAAAGAACCCTGCATTCTTCTCATGGCTGAGTGCGAAAAGAATGTTCAGTGTCACTGTTCCTTCCTTTTCCTCAAACACAAAGTTTTCACCGCCCCGCGATGGGCCAGGGGAAGATGAACCGCTGGCGCGCTCTTTCCGGGCATCTTCGATCAGACTTCGCTTTCTGCCGACGAACGGAATGTTTTGCGCCACACTCTCTGTCTTCATTGAACTTATGTCAATTTTATCGTAGACTGTCTTAAAAATAATATTTTAGAGTTGCTATGATTTGTTTGATCGAATAGTCTATATAGGCCTATTACCGGATACTGAGACTCTCCGAGGCAGTGTCTGAAGCTGTGCTATCAGCAGAGAGACAGGTTTATATCCCAGTGCCACACAATTCTTTATGGAAATGAGTTACGCAAATGCACACGTCTCACTTTTAGGTGTTATGCGTCATAACAGCCAATCAATCACCTTTTAATGGAATAAAACACAGTTTATGAAAGCACGTATAGGCCTAATATATTGAGAGAGAAAAACGTTTTGTAGCCTACAAAATAAGATTATGAATATTGAGTTTTACTTACATTTATTCTAGGCTATATATTTTTCTTTCCATTGATTTGTAACAGGTGCAACAGGACATTTATTTTCCCCTGACTTGGGATGCTCTCCAAGGTGCTGAAACGCACTTTGACAGACTCTAATACAAAATATGTCCTCACAACCAATTATAGCCTAATAATAATAATAAACCACAATTATTTTGAGAATTGATCTGAAAGAACCTTTTAAGCATACATTTATTTGACAAGTTAATAACACATTTTCATGCATATTATACAAACACGTGATAGTAAAGAATGGAAAAACAGTCGACCATTTGGATTAATCCGAATTCAGGATATAATCAAACACATTCTCTAACATGCTGGACATACACATTGCATTTCTTTATTGTGTTATATAAGCCTAGCTATTTCTAGCATAATGCAAGGATGTATTTTTGTTATTTGCGATTTAACCAATATAGATAGAATACTCAAGTGCGAATTAGATCGTCTTCAAAGCCCGAGCTAATAGTTCTGGAACAGCACTCTTCCAATGTAATCCCTCTCAGCTGGTTACAGAAAATGACATCGGTTAACCTATCAATACTGTAGTGGCGGTGTTGGATTTCTCGAACATACTGAAAAGGGTATGTTAAAATAATACTTCTCCTTGTTGGTGTTAACAAAAATCTAACGAAAAACTCACTCTCTTATCGAATAATTCATTTAAAGTTAATACTTGTTTTATGTAACTTCATATGTACAATGAGTGACTAATTTCGATGTGCATTTTCATTGGCTTAGTAGTATGTCTGTGTGATTCATTGAGCGAGTGCTCCTCTAATATTGACGACTAAAATGAAAATGTTCTACTTAAAATGACTAGTGTCTGGGATGCAGTAGGTATTTATGAATAATTTATATAAAGATGAAGCAGAATGCATTAGATGTTATAATGGACAAGCACACAGACTATAAATACAAAGAGTATAATGGAAATCTACAAGATTGATGAAATGCATTGAGATTCTATCATTGCGCACATCAGTATTGAAGGATGTCTCCAAAGTGGTCTCCTTACTCCATCTTCCGCAGGGCATTGCACAAGATCCCCATTTTCCCCTAAAATAAAAGCAACATGATAACATTAGGTAGTTCATCTGTGGAAGATTAAGAAACATTACATTGCAGTAGGAGTTGGGCATTCATACCGATATTGTATTGCATTAAACTGTTTTCAATTTGTAAAAGGCAAGACAAAAATAAATCCTAGTGTGGTCTTCTATAGCTCAGTTGGTAGAGCATGGTGCTTGCAATGCCAGAATACTGGGTTTGATTCCCAGGACCACCCTTATGTAAAATGTATGCCTGCATGACTGTAAGCCGCTTTGAATAAAAGTGTACGCTAAATAGCATATACTACACACAGTGTATATAAATGACAATTGGTAGAAAATCTCATTTGAATCCATTTCCAATAGTACTTGATGTTTGTATTTGCATAAGGGGTTATTGAGAAGTTAGTTTTATGAGGACTCCATAGAAATGTCACACACCACTGATGTTGTCAGCCAGTTTTCTCAGCTGCTGGGTGTTATCCAAGACTTCAATGCTTTGGGTGTACGCATTGTAGCGCACTGAGAAAGGTCTGGGGATGGTGTCGGCAAATTTCCTGTATAAAGAGTCATAACATAGGACTTTCAATTGAAAATGTGAACGTGTATATTGCGATATAAAGATCCAGAGTTCCAAAAGAAAATGCAGTGAATGAATGTGCCATATTTAACGTTTAATATTGTGCAGATGTTAAATATTACCTGACTCTCTCTTTGGCGTCATCAAAGCTCTCTGCAACAAAGTAAACGGGTTGGAATTCAGTGATTGGGTACTTCTGGAGGCTGGTCTTTGCAGGGTCAAATGGTTGAATCTTGGGCTTGTCTGTCAAAGAGTACTGTAAAACAATTCAAAACAGTCAAATGTTATTCCAGAGTTTGACTCCAACTCTAATCCCCACTTATGGGAGATGCACCACTGTCATGAATCAATCTACAATGAGCAGAATCCAGGTTACAAGTCCTCATTTGGTGTTTTGAGGTCACGGACCACTAGCAGTGTGCAATTCCTCAATGACATTCTGTGCGCCTAGGTAGCAGTAAACAGGAAGTGCAGTGTGAATGGCGTCCTGCAGTGATATGACTCAGCTAACTGCTCATCCTCTGATCCTCTGACTCAGCTAACTGCTCATCCTCTGATCCTTATGATGTGTTGTGCAGACATCGCTACCCTTTGGAGAGCCTTACACTTGTGGGTGGAGTAGTTTCTGTACCAGGCGGTGATACAGCCCGACAGGATGCTCTCGATTGTGCATCTGTAAAAGTTTGTGTGCTTTTGGTGACAAGCCAAATTTCTTCAGCCTACTGAGGTTGAAGAGGCGCCTCTGCGTCTTCTACACGACGCTGTCTGTGTGGGTGGACCAATTCAGTTTGTCCGTGATGTGTACGCCAAAGAACTTAACTTACTACCTTCTCCACTACTGTCCCGTCAGTGTGGATAGGAGGGTGCTCCCTCTGCTGTTTCCTGAAGTCCACGATCATCTCCTTTGTTTTGTTGACGTTGAGTGTGGGGTTATTTTCCTGACACCACACTCCGAGGGCCCTCACCTCCTCCCTGTAGGCCGTCTCGTCGTTGTTGGTAATCAAACCTACCACTGTAGTGTCATCTGCTAACTTGATGATTGAGTTGGAGGCGTGCATTGCCCCACAGTTGTGGGTGAACAGGGAGTACAGGAGAGGTCTCAGAACGCACCCTTGTGGGGCCCCAGTGTTGAGGATCAGCGGGGTGGAGATGTTATTACCTACCCTCACCACCTGGGGGCGGCCCGTCAGGAAGTCCAGTACCCAGTTGCACAGGGCGGGGTCGGGATCCAGGGTCTCGAGCTTGGAGGGTACTGTGGTGTTAAATGCTGAGCTGTAGTCGATGAACTGCATTCTCACAAAGGTATTCCTCTTGTCCAGATGGGTTAGGGCAATGTGCAGTGTGGTTGTGATTGCGTCGTCTGTTGACCTATTGGGGCGGTAAGCAAATTGGAGTGGGTCTAGGGTGTCAGGTAGGGTGGAGGTGATATGGTCCTTGACTAGTCTCTCAAAGCACTTCATGATGACGGAAGTGAGTGCTACGGGGCGGTAGTCGTTTAGCTCAGTTACCTTAACTTTCTTGGGAACAGGAACAATGGTGGCCCTCTTGAAGCATGTGGGAACAGCAGACTGGGATAAGGATTGATTGGACATGTCCGTAAACACACCAGCCAGCTGGTCTGCGCATGCTCTGAGGACACTGCTGGGGATGCCGTCTGGGCCTGCAGCCTTGCGAGGGTTAACACGTTTAAATGTTTTACTCACGTCGTCTGCAGTAAAGAAGAGTCCGCAGGTTTTGGTAGTGGGCCGTGTCAGTGGCACTGTATTGTCCTCAAAGCGAGCAAAGAAGTTGTTTAGTCTGTCTGGGAGCAAGACATCCTGGTCCGCGACTGGGCTGGTTTTCGTTTTGTAATCCGTGATTGACTGTAGACCCTGCCACATATCTCTTGTGTCTGAGCCGTTGAATTGCGACTCTACTTAGTCTCTACTGACGCTTAGCTTGTTTGATTGCCTTGCAGAGGGAATAGCTACACTGTTTGTATTCGGTCATGTTTCCGGTCACCTTGCCCTGATTAAAAGCAGTGGTTTGCGCTTTCAGTTTCGCGCAAATGCTGCCATCAATCTACTGTTTCTGGTTTGGGAATATTTTAATAGTTGCTGTGGGTACGACATCGCCAATGCACTTGCTAATAAATTTGCTCACAGAATCAGCGTATTCGTCAATGTTGTTGTTTGACGAAATGCGGAACATATCCCAGTCCACGTGATCGAAGCAATCTTGAAGCATGGAATCAGATTGGCCGGACCAGCGTTGAACAGACCTCAGTGCGGGAGCTTCCTATGTTAGTTTCTGTCTATAGGCTGGAAGCAACAAAATGGAGTCGTGGTCAGCTTTTCCGAAAGGAGGGCGAGGGAGTGCCTTATATGCATCGCGGAAGTTAGAATAACAATGATCCAGGGTTTTACCAGCCCTGGTTGCACAATCAATATGCTGATAGAATTTAGGGAGTCTTGTTTTCAGATTAGTCTTGTTCTAATCCCCAGCTACAATGAATGCAGCCTCAGGATATGTGGTTTCCAGTTTACATAGAGTCAAATGAAGTTCGTTCAGGGCCATCGATGTGTCTGCTTGGGGGGGAATATATGCGGCTGTGATTATAATCTAAGAGAATTCTCTTGGTAGATAATGCGGTCGACATTTGATTGTGAGGAATTCTAAGTCAGGTGAACAGAAGGACTTGAGTTCCTGTATGTTGTTATGATCACATCACGTCTCGTTAATCATAAGGCATACCCCCGCCCTTCTTCTTACCAGAAAGATGCTTGTTTCTGTCAGCGCGATGCATGAAGAAACCAACTGGCTGTACCGACTCCGATAGCGTGTCTCGAGTGAGCCATGTTTCCGTGAAGCAAAGAACGTTAGTCTCTTATGTCTCTCTGGAATTCTACCCTTGCTTGGATTTCATCTACCTTGTTGTCAAGAGACTGGACATTGGCCAGTAGTATGTTCGGGAGCAGTGCACGATGTGCCGGTCTCCGGAGCCTGACCAGAAGACTGCTTCGTCTGCCCCTTTTACGGCGTCGTTGTTTTGGTTCGCCGGCTGGGATCCGATCCATTGTCCTGGGTGGTGGGCAAAACTGAGGATCTGCTTCGGGAAAGTCGTATTCCTAATCGTAATGATGGTGAGTTGACGTTGCTCTTATATCCAACAGTTCCTCCCGACTGTATGTAATAAAACCTAAGATTACCTGGGATCCCAATGTAAGAAGTAACACGTAAAAAAAACAAAATAGTACATAGTTTCCTAGGAACGCGAAGCGAGGCGGCCATCTTTGTCGGCGCCGGAATTGTTCTGTTGTGAAGATGCCCAACATGTGACCACTATGGCTGCTTCTAGCATCTATTTGCCATTGGAAGGTGTAAATGCAATGTAAATACCTGCAGCTCTCCAAATGATGAGAGAAGGCCAGCTCCATAGGCCTTGATCTCAGAGCCCTGCTTGCAGAGGCCAAACTCCACTGTGAACCAATAGACCTGTGGACAGGCAGACACAAGGGCTCGTCACATATTCAATATTGTTTTGCCTTCCTCTGGTATCAGGAGTCGTCTCACAACATCAACTACAGCCGTCTGAGATACTTACAGTAGCAAGCCTCTCAATGTACTCGTCGGGGGCACCCAGGGAAGCCAGACCGATTTCCTGTTCAGAATAGCGTCAAATAAATCATGTTATTGTCCAAACAGTTGAAGTCGGGAGTTTGCATACACCTTAGCCAAATACATTTTAAACTCAGTTTCACAATTCCTGACATTTAATCAGAGTAAAAATTCCCTGTCTTAGGTCAGTTAGAATCACCACCTTATTATAAGAATGTGAAATGTCAGAATAATAGTAGAAATAGTTATTTATTTCAGCTTTTATTTCTTTCATCACATTCCCAGTGTCAGAAATTTACATAAACTCAATTAGTATTTGTTACCATTGCCTTTAAATTGTTTAACTTGGGTCAAATGTTTCAAGTAGCCTTCCATAAGCTTCCCACAATAAGTTGGGTGAATTTTGGCCCATTTCTACAGACAGAGCTGGTGTAACTGAGTCAGGTTTGCAGGCCTCCTTGCTAGCACACGCTTTTCAGTTCTACCCACAAATTTTCTATAGGATTGAGGTCAGGGCTTTGTTATGGCAACTCCAATACCTTGACATTGTTGCCCTTAAGCCATTTTGCCACAACTTTGGAAGTATGCTTGGGGTCATTGTCCATTTGGAAGACCCATTTGCGACCAAGCTTTAACTTCCTGACTGATGTCTTGAGATGTTGCTTCAATATATCCACATAATTATCCTGCCTCATGATGCCATCTATTTTGTGAAGTGCACCAGTCCCTCCTGCAGCAAAGCACCCCCAGAACATGATGCTGCCACACCCGTGCTTCACGGTTGGGATGGTGTCCTTTGGCTTGCAAGCCTCCTCCTTTTTCCTTCAAACATAACGATGGTCATTATGGCCAAACAGTTCTATTTTTTTTCATCAGACCAGATTACATTTCTCCAAAAAGTACGATCTTTGTCCTCATGTGCAGTTGCAAACCGTAGTCTGGCTTTTTTTATGGCGGTTTTGGAGCAGTGGCTTCTTCCTTTCTGAGCGGCCTTTCAGGTTATGTCGATATAGGACTCGTTTTACTGTGGATATAGATACTTTTGCACCTGTTTCCTCCAGCATCTTCACAAGGTCCTTTGCTGTTGTTCTGGGATTGATTTGCACTTTTCGCACTAAAGTACGTTCATCTCTAGGAGACAGAATGCGTCTCCTTCCTGAGCGGTGTGACGGCTGCGTGATCCCATGGTGTTTATACTTGCGTACTGTTGTTTGTACAGATGAACGTGGTACCTTCAGGCTTTTGGAAAATGCTCCCAAGGATGAACCAGAATTGTGGAGGTCCACCATTTTTTTTCTGATGTCTTGGCTGATTTCTTTTGATTTTCCCATGATGTCAAGCAAAGAGGCACTGAGTTTGAAGGTAGGCCTTGAAATACATCCACATGTACACCTCCAATTGACTCAAATGATGTCAATTAGCCTACCAGAAGCTTCTAAAGCCATGACATCATTTTCTGGAATTTTCCAAGTATTTAAAGGCACAGTCATTTTAGTGTACGTAAACTTCTGACCCACTGGAATTGTGATACAGTGAAATAATCTGTCTGTAAACAATTGTTGGAAAAACTACTTGTGGTCATGCACAAAGTAGATGTCCTAACAGACTTGCAAAAACTATAGTTTGTTTACAAGACATTTGTGGAGTGGTCGAAAAACGAGTTTTAATGACTCCAACCTAAGTGTATGTAAACTTCTGACTTCAACTGTATCTGCTTCAGGATATTGTGCTGTAACACAGATGAAAGCGTTCTACAGGAGTAAAACCAATATTAGAGAAAGACTGACACATGCAGTACAGTTGCATGGCATTCTCCTCGATCCTCTTCAACATTATGACTAGCATGACTGTGTTTGAAGCTGATCTTTAAAGTGGTACCTTTTTCACGCCAACGATAGTTCTCTGAAGTTATGATACCAGCAGGGGTTAAAGAAAGTTCATGTCCTCTTGTGTTCTTTACCTGTGAGAATTGGGCAAAGGTGGGGTCAGCAAACAGAGGAACATGGCCCAGGAGTTCATGGCAGATATCCCTGTGGAGAGATGTAAGTCAATGACTGTAGAACATATTCAACTGGTCCCAAGGTGGGGTGTGATACCTATATAAAGGCACGGACACAACAGTGGCGTTTGCCGGCCGAAAATACTTAACAGGGTGCCGTAATTTGCAAACCGAGTACGATTCTATGTGTGTGGAAATGGGCAAAAATGACAAATCGGACGGTCCATAAAACATACCATGGCAATGTTATGTTTTTGATGTTTTTTTCCCCTTAAAATGATGAGGGTGACACTTACGGCTCAGGTGTGTACATGGGCTTGGAATGGTGCCGGATGTACTGTGTAGAGTGGAAGACTCGGAAGGCCAGACCAGCCAGGAAATCCCGAGAGGAGAGCAGGCCAGCCACTGGGCGCAGCCGAAAACCTGTGCACGCTAAAACAGAGAGGAGGGGAGGGTACCATGTCAGTGTATGTGGGACGCTGATAGAAGCAGAGGAAGTGGGGCACTTAGGCACGATCGGTTGTCTTTACACTGCAGGTAGCGTGAGATGTCCTCCAGCTGGGGGATGTTGTCCTGCCTGTAGCCGCAGTACTGCTCCAGCAGGGGGAACACACGGTTGTGCTCGCGGCAGGCATGCGTGGGGTACAGAGTCTTCAGCTCATTGAACACTGTGCTCCATGTGGCCTTCTCCTCCGCTGTGTACTCCACCTTGGGAATGACCTGGCCACTGAAACAGAGCGACACACTGTTGTTAAAACACACTTGTGTATAATATGTTATTCTATACACAGACACACAGTCCCTATTTGGTGAGGGAGGATGGATGGGGGGATCAGTGAGTGGATTCACTTCATTATTCTCCCAAGGTCCCACTGCTATGTAAATGTGAGCTTCCTGTGAGGGCGTTTTCATTGGGGCTGGCGCTCTTTGTAGTTCCTGGGAATAATGAAGTCTCAATTATGCGAACAAAGCTAGAGGCTTCAAATCCACCACTGCCCCCTCTGTAATTTGTCCCCTTTTGTTTGTGGTCATTTTCAATAAAAGGCCAAGCGGGGACTGAAATGAGGCTGGAGGAGAGGGACATCGATCACTTCTAGTAGCCCAAGAGAAAAAGTATTCTTGTCTGGATGGATGGATAGTTACTGTCTGTAGCTGTAGGCAATGTCGGCAAACTCCTTCCTCCTGGTTCTGTACACTGGGTCTGTGAAGCCCTGGAGTGAAAGACAGAAGTAATCCATATTAGATCTTATTTATGATCACTGCCTGGCCCTGTATATAGTGTGTAAATCCTCAGCTAGGACTACTTGGACACGTTGGCAGCATCATACTCTCCCACTCTGCTGAGAGCCCTGGCTGGAAACACATATTCAAATGAGGCCTTTGTAGAATGTATGCTGCTCATGAGGAATACATTTCACTTTATAGACGGTGGCAAAAGGGAGCAATTATCTATAATTATAGGGGCTCAATTAAAGCAATGACATCAATTTGGGGCCCTAGAGAGTTTCCATTAGAATAGATAGCAGAGTGGGGACTCATCACGATTTGAGTCTTTCATAAAACACACGTGTGGGTGCACATGCACACACACATGTACATACGTATGTACATGCACACACACAAATCAAATGAAATAGTAATTGTCACACGCTTCATATAACAAGTGTGACCTAACAGTGAAATGTCAACTTACGGGTCCTTCCCAACAATGCAGACACACAGACAATACAAAGCAGACACCCAGTACACAGTGTGTAGGATGTAAACAGACAGTAATAAATGTTTGATCCTTACAGGGTGATCAGAATCCAGCTCAGATCCGTAGCTCAGAATCTGGTTGGCAAAGCGATCCAAGTCCTGGATGTCATTGGGGAACCATGGAACTGTGGGACGGGGGAATCTCCTCATTACCCAGTTCAGGTGAATATGACAAATAGATATATACATGGCCAAAACAGACCAGAGTAAAACCAGTCAAAACAATGGTGCATAACCTCTTGAGATGTAGAAAACTACAATTTAGTCATATTTACAATTGCCTGTAGTATATCTGCCTTGTGTTCAATGTCCAGTTCCAAAATGTAAATTGATTGAAACAAGTGAAGCCCAAATGAATATTGATGTGGATGGCTTTGTGGGGGTTTTGCCTGCAGGGTGCTTTGTATTGGGATAGAACACTATCCAGTAACCATGTTGACAGTGAACAGAGCACCAGAGGAGGTCACCCATTGGCTCATTTATGACAGTTAGAAGTACTGGACGTCGACCATTAATCTAAATCGAGGCCGTGTGGTCCAGCCTGAGGCTAGGAGAACAATGGGACTCCACCAAAGTCCTCTCAAAACAGCCTGTCTCCATCTCAGACCATAAATATCTCTAATATCCTCCAATCACACATTAACCTGTCGCCCTGTCCAGTAGACGATAGGGCTAGGCAGAGGGGGCTTGGTGGTGGCCCTGTCTATCTGGGATGAGCGATGACCCTGAGGATGAGCGATGACCCTGGGATGAGCGATGACTCGGGTTTCCCTCCTCTGGGTCTGTGATAGAGGCAGTCTGTTCTGTGACAGTCGGTGACACTGGGCTCCTCTGTTTGCAGCCAGGCCAGTTGGTGCCCAGTAACTAAACTAATGTCATTGTGGAAACAACTAATAAAGGAGGCTGGATGTGAGGGACAGGCTATCCGTCTCCGCGGCGACGCTCATCACCTCATTAGACAGTCTGGCTGGTGGCCTGCTAAAGCGCCACCCAAAGTTCAGATCATGTGACACACACACACAGGCTTTGTCTACTTCCCCCTTCTCCCTCCTAGACACAAATATATCATCATATAATTATTGTTAAGTACACTTAAAATAATGATTTAATAGTCATGATTTTAATCAGTCATGGTTTTTAAAACTTTCAGTCATGGTTTCTAATATGTTATATGCATATCTAGATTGATTATTCATTGATAATATCTTTCTATATGCATACACTCATACACACCAGGATTAGGATGAATTCCATTTCAACTCTAGTCAATTCAAAAAGTAATTCTGTATTCCAATTCCAAATATACCTAATTAAAAAGCGTTGCCGAGAGTTGGAATTAACCCCAATCCTGATACACACACCTGTGTCCTTCTGTTTGTTGCGTGAGAACTCGTGCACGTGGCCACTGATCTCGGTGCGCAGGCCGTCGATGACCTCGTCCAGGGACTTGGAGTAGCTGGTGTCCACGCTGATGAAGAACTCAAACTCCTGGTTGTTCAGTCGCGACGGGCGAGACTCGATGTGCATCAGGTTGATGCCCTTCTCCTGTTGAGTCAGAGACAGAGGAGAAGCCATGTAGCTCTGTAAATCCTGTGTGACAGCTGGGTGGTTCAATCCTGCTATTAGATCTTGTAAATCACTTTATTTCTTTGGTTATTTTGTTGTGTATATTTACTTTAAAAGCATCATTGTATTATTGACAATAAAAGTTAGGTTACATCTTTGAAAAACGAGTTTAAAAACCTGTGATTCAACTCATGACGATCCAGCACTGGAAATACTTTGTGTGGACTTAGCATACCCCTAGAGGGCGCCAAGTGCACATCCAAACAGTGGTCATTTGACAGGCTTTGTGGAGTCGACCATGCCCTTAGGACAGAACAGTACACCACTAAACAATCACCCAGATAATTAACTGTGGGCTGGATGTTATAGAACCGACTAGAGCCAGGACGTGAGCTGTGGTAGCATTGAAAGGGCTTGCACAACAACCATATGAATCTGCTGTTGTTTCAACATCCAACAGCATTTAGTTACAAAACAACGCTCCAAAATATGCCCCCCGCCCAGTTAATGTGGACCCAGGGCCTCTATGGGTTGTTTGGATAGATGTGTGTACCTCCTAGGGATGTCGCTATGCTCCTGGTGACTTTTGAAGTGGAATGAATGTCTACCACAAGGCCTCGTGTGAGTGACATTAACCCTACCCGTGCCCTGGCTGGGCTAAGGCCTTGGTCCGGTCATGACAAGCTTACTGATGCTAGGAATTAACTCCTCACATGTCATCCAACCCACATCACATGGGCTGGCGTTTCAGAGGGATAAACAGGGAGTTAGTGAGATGTAACTGGGGACTGGAACTGCATAGGAGGACTTCTTGACTCCAAATGAATACTGTAAATGTACATGGGTATGAATGATGCTGGTTATGCAGCTGGTGATGTGGATATATGGAGCCAATGTAAACGTTTCCTTTGCATTCAGTCCTTCCTACTTGAGCTGTCATTTTCAGGTTCTCACATTCAAATTATGATGGTTTCTACTTGGATGCCTTCGATGTTTCACTCCACATATACATAAAGCCATATGGGAACATTGTATTCCTAAACCATGCATATGATCCCCGTTTTCCCACTGATGACTGAGAGGTGCTCTACGGGGGGGGTGCCAGCTGATGTTGATGGTTGTCAGGGTAACGTGGCCTGTTTTAAGCGAAAAGGAGGGTGTGGATGCTGGAAAGTGATTGGACTAAAACTTGGTCTGATGGTGGGGAAGTTTTGGGTTTTACAGGGAGATGGGGGTGGATCTGGGGAATGAGAGCTCATAGGTGCAGAGGGGCTTCTCATGTTTACATTTGGAGCACAGCACATGGAAGATACTTATTGATCTCACACATCTCCACAAACACGCATTTAAGATGTTTTTTTTTAATCTGTAGGGGAGAGTGGGGTAAGTTGAGCTGTTATTTACATTCAGCATCACAACATCAAGGGAAATATAGTATTCTTTCTAACAAAGATATCTACATATATTTTAGGATGGTGTGTGTCCCTGGAAATAATCAGAATTCATAATAGTTTTGAAAACGGCTTGCCCCCCAAAAAAAGTGGTCTCTTGTCACAATTTACCCTGGGTAGGTTGAAAATAGGGACAGGGTGAGTGGGTGATGGGAATGGAAGGTCAAAGTTTAATTCATGGAATGGGGATGTGGTATATTGTATATTTAAATGTATGCCTACTTTCAGATATAGATCTCTCTGTACAAAATCACTAACCCTTCCATTTCTTGACCAGTTGTCTGGGACAGGGATGTTGTTCCGATGTACCAATTCGTAGGCAAGTTATTTTGAGGCGATTAGGCCCATGAAATGGGTCTGCAAAATTCTTGATATGTTTATCAAGCTCAGCCTCCATGTCACTCAGATAAGACCTCGTGTGCCTCTGCTACTCTCTCATAGCCTCTCTTTATACAGCTCAGACTCCATGTCACTCAGATAAGACCTCGTGTGCCTCTGCTACTCTCTCATAGCCTCTCTTTCACAAGGAACATGTTAGTTTTCTTTTCTTGTCAATGTACCTCTTCAGTGTCATTCAGTCTTTTTTTCCCATCCATTGCTGCTGATCGAATGAACTTCTTCCCCTCTCACTCCATTGGCTGCTCTCTCAAGAACCTCAAGGGGGATAGACCCCTGATTGTTTAGCATTTGTATACACGGGACATGAGGATGTCTGCTCTGTAACAATACAAATGCAATATCTTGAGTTCATATGCATGACCTATTGCAGGCATATTATGCATACAACTGACCAAATTGAATCATTTGTATGGAGAATGGTAACCATTGGCTCTACTTATCCTAATGTCCATTTTCTCAACTTACTCCAAGGCAAACATTTTGTCTATATTAGCCAACATGGCCACAAGGATGAACTTTCAAGCTAGGTTTAGAACCTCATGTGAAGTTTATAGAGACCCCAACTGATGTATAAAACCATCTACATTGGTTTCGATTCAAGCATCATGAAACATATAGCACACTAAATTAATTTATTTTCTGTTTTTTGGACCTAACTTACCACTTTTTCCATGTGGTTTCTTCCTTCACAAGACTCCATGAAATGATGACCTCTTCCTCAATATTTGGTCAGATGATTCATTGTGTGTATGGTTTCTTAGAAACAAGGGGTGGCTCAACTAACCCTTTGACACAACGTACCCCGCTCTCCCCTACAAGTGAGGCACAAGACAATCCAATTCTGTTTTGACCACTAGGACATTAAACTTTGATAGCACTTCATCGTCGAAGGTGAAACAATGGATGTGCTGCCCAACAGCCCCGACTGCGTGCTACGAAGTACACAGTCGTTTAAGTCAACACAAAATTTAAAAAAAACAATGCACCTTGGTACAGGGTCAACTGTTGCTGGTGGCAACAACACAACATGGTTAAATGAACGCAGTAGCCATAACTGGTGACCATATTGGGGTCGGATGGGTGTCTTCCAGTCTGTTTGACTATTTCAAAAACAGAAACCTCAGCCTGCATCGTGGATCAAAGAGCGGCCTGGAACGATTGTGTACACAGCTGCTCCCGTAGATATCTAAGATAAAGATGGCATCACACTAACAGTTACCATAGAGCCGTAAATCTACACTGTCGGGCTTACATCCCCTCAACTCTAAATTCAGTAACCTACATTAACAACATTGGCTACTAATACATTGGGCAACCAGCACATTGGACAAAGACGTCAGATCAACAACCACATTTTGGTTAATATTTGATTGAGTTGTCAACAAACTCAAAATATATCAAATAGACCAAACCTTGAACCCTGGTTGAAAGGTCTTGGGTTAAAGTGACACAACAATGTTCAACATGTATGTGTTAAGACAGCTACAGCATCATCCATGATGATGCAATGGTATCATTTTGATTCCGAAATAACAAGGAAACAATGTTGACAAACACTTTTTGCCCAGAAGTAGAGGGAACCTACTGCACCAACCTAAAGCCTGGGACTTGAATGATACGTTATGTAAAAACCTTGGGGTAGTCCTCCAACTCCTTCACACCCTGCTGGAAACTCTCCACTAACATTTGGCTAGTTAAATGTTCATGTAAGTTCTTCCCCAGGGAAATGTCCAGTATTCATACTTCATGGGGGTGCAGTAGTTACCGTACAGTGCATTTACTGGAGCATTATTTTCCATGACCTTGGCCTCTGTCGCAGGAGCCTGCGTGGAGATTGAACAAACTGGTCTATATGTATGAGAGAGCCTGTTTCAATCGGACACAGAGCTGTACACATTAAAACACAGCAGGCCCTACGGTAGGATATACTCCTACTGGGGGGAACTATGTACTGTATTCAGCCAGACACGGGTCCTTCACTGGGGCAGGTACCCGGATGCAGGAGGATGGTCAGTAACCAGGAACATCTGGAGCTAACTGGAAACACGCTGTCTTAAGAAGCGCGTTTGGTTGCGTACCTTGTAAATTCTTACATGGGAGGGAGAGAAGGGAAACGGGGGAAGGTCTGGCTAACTCAGTGTGAAGCCCTGGCCTACATGGAGGGAGAGAAGGGAAACGGGGGAAGGTCTGGCTAACTCAGTGTGAAGCCCTGGCCTACATGGAGGGAGAGAAGGGAAACGAGGGAAGGTCTGGCTAACTCAGTGTGAAGCCCTGGCCTACATGGAGGGAGAGAAGGGAAACGAGGGAAGGTCTGGCTAACTCAGTGTGAAGCCCTGGCCTACATGGAGGGAGAGAAGGGAAACGAGGGAAGGTCTGGCTAACTCAGTGTGAAGCCCTGGCCTACATGGAGGGAGAGAAGGGAAACGAGGGAAGGTCTGGCTAACTCAGTGTGAAGCCCTGGCCTACATGGAGGGAGAGAAGGGAAACGAGGGAAGGTCTGGCTAACTCAGTGTGAAGCCCTGGCCTACATGGAGGGAGAGAAGGGAAACGAGGGAAGGTCTGGCTAACTCAGTGTGAAGCCCTGGCCTACATGGAGGGAGAGAAGGGAAACGAGGGAAGGTCTGGCTAACTCAGTGTGAAGCCCTGGCCTACATGGAGGGAGAGAAGGGAAACGAGGGAAGGTCTGGCTAACTCAGTGTGAAGCCCTGGCCTACATGGAGGGAGAGAAGGGAAACGAGGGAAGGTCTGGTTAACTCAGTGTGAAGCCCTGGCCTACATGGAGGGAGAGAAGGGAAACGAGGGAAGGTCTGGCTAACTCAGTGTGAAGCCCTGGCCTACATGGAGGGAGAGAAGGGAAACGAGGGAAGGTCTGGCTAACTCAGTGTGAAGCCCTGGCCTACATGGAGGGAGAGAAGGGAAACGAGGGAAGGTCTGGCTAACTCAGTGTGAAGCCCTGGCCTACATGGAGGAGAGAAGGGAAACGAGGGAAGGTCTGGCTAACTCAGTGTGAAGCCCTGGCCTACATGGAGGGAGAGAAGGGAAACGAGGGAAGGTCTGGCTAACTCAGTGTGAAGCCCTGGCCTACATGGAGGAGAGAAGGGAAACGAGGGAAGGTCTGGCTAACTCAGTGTGAAGCCCTGGCCTACATGGAGGGAGAGAAGGGAAACGAGGGAAGGTCTGGCTAACTCAGTGTGAAGCCCTGGCCTACATGGAGGGAGAGAAGGGAAACGAGGGAAGGTCTGGCTAACTCAGTGTGAAGCCCTGGCTGTCTCTTTAAATTGGTCCCCTGGACTGACAAATGGCAGCTAGTAAACTTCTGTCTGATCTTTTAGTCTCTCTGATTTTTACGGGCATGATCGTTACCTCCCTAAAGGTAACCTCCCTAAAGTTGCTAGTGATAAATGGTCCCGTGGCGCTTGCAACATCAGGGTTGTGGGTTGGATTCCCACAGGAAACCAATATGAAAGCATGTATGAAAATGTATTCCCTCGCTACTGTAAAAGGCTCTGGATTCGAGTGTCTGCTGAATGACTCCAATGTAAAAAAATAACTGTCCTCCTGAAGGAGTGACGAAGCCGTTTTCCTGTTCCAGAACACAGCTGTGAAGTTGACTCTCTGAAGATACTGTGGATTAGTCTTTTTCCATCTGTTTTATTCATATTTGGAACGCATGGTATGACATGGATAAAAACACCTGATCGTTTGTTTATAGCCTGTTGTGCTTGTATTGAACAACAGCCTCATACTCACTTCTCTTTCTCACCTACAGAAACTATTTCAACATCTAGCTTTTAAAGTTAAATAAAGATTAAATAAATAATAATAAAGCTATTTCAGCTTTTGCAGCTTTTACAGCTATTTCAGCTTTTGCAGCTTTTACAGCTTTTACAGCTATTTCAGCTTTTACAGCTTTTACAGCTATTTCAGCTATTTCAGCTTTTACAGCTTTTACAGCTATTTCAGCTTTTACAGCTTTTACAGCTTTTACAGCTTTTACAGCTATTTCAGCTTTTACAGCTTTTACAGCTTTTACAGCCTTTTCAGCTATTTCAGCTTTTACAGCTTTTACAGCTATTTCAGCTTTTACAGCTATTTCAGCTTTTACAGCTATTACAGCTTTTTGCAGCTTTTACAGCTTTTACAGCTTTTGCAGCTATTACTGCTTTCAGCTTTTAATTTTTTTCTTTTTTAGCTTTCCAGGTTTTTTACTTCTTATTTGTCCTTGACCCATGACTCATTGGACCCATGACTCATTGGACAAACACATCAGAGCATTTCAGAATAAAGATTGAACATTACTTTGCATGTGTGTGACTACAGTACATTACTGCACATGTAAGATTGTTTGTTTGCACTGTGTACATTCATGTTTACGGTTATGTTGAGTGATTTACCTCAAACAGCCTGAGGGCTTTGGCCAGCGCCCCAACCTCCTCCTTCAGGGAGAAGAAGCAGGACAGCACCCCCGCCTTGGCACTGGTCTCTTCCTCCAGGTACATGGAGCCTTTCCTCTGCAACAAGACAAGACAAGACAAGACTTATGACCCCCGGGGCTGGACCTTACCACTGCACACATTCCAGGGGGGAAACCTTCTGTAGCGTGGTGACCCTTGGCATTACCTGAACTACACGGCTATTTCTCTTCCTTTATGCCCTCTCACTCTTTCGCTCTCTGATTAGCCGAACCGCAAACACGTCGCCCACTCCCTAATGACTGAGCCTCCACAATCTGACCCACAAACCTGATTGGAATCCAGGTAGATCAAACAGTTGAACAAATAGGCATTATATCATTAGGATTGTGTTCATTTAATCCATGAATGAAAGTATCACTCACAATGAAAAATCATGTTTGGTGTTTGTGTGTGGGCTGTGGTTATAGAACCCAGGTTATTTTGCGTATTCTAAAAGACTTACCTCTTAAAGCGCAAAGCTTTCACACCTTTCCCCTCTGACCTTTTGTAGTAATGACCCCTGACACCATCTCATCCAAATCGACTATTTATCTCTACTCAGCACAAATACCTCGACGTCCACAATTCCTTGAACTTCGCTGTTTATTGGGATTCTATCCATTTAGAATCTCCACAGTCCGTTATTGTGATGAATTAACAAACACTAACCGTTTTATCATTACCTCTCAAGCAAAAGCCGGTGTTAAACTGTGCACCCCTTTTCTAGATCAGATTAAAAACATCTATACATATATTTATCACACACATTCCTGCATGGATTCATAGTCACTGACCTTTTAACATGATTCACAATGACTATGAGATGTTTACAATAGTCTAGTCTGTGTTGCCATTCCGCCGACTAGAAAATTCCATCCACAGTGAACAACATAGCTGCCAGTCTAATAGCCGTTTCACCAAATGACACTGTGACTTAATACAATAGCACGTTTTAAAGGGGGTTTGTCCAATGCCAAATATACCTGTTCCCTTCCCTATCTCGTGACATGGAATTTACTGCACAATAATCATGATATGGCTATATTGAATGAATAGAATCATAAAAATAACATATTGTCATCACCGTTATATTATTAGTGAAAAAACAAGTTCATAAATGTATGTTGTTAAACATTTAATATGATTGTTTACACTAGATTTGATGTTTAATATTGCTTACCTCTTTGCCATTGTCAGGTGTGGGATAGTCCCCGTTCATATTTTTGTATGCCTTGTCCATCCTCCAGTCTTCTCGTTGCGCAGGTATGAAACTACTGATGCTGAATGTGTGTGCTTTGGTCGAATTTGTTTGAGCAGCTCAAGTTCAACTTCAGCCATTCATGTTGTCCCACCTGACACCACACCCCCTTATGGTTTGTATCCCTGTCACGCGAATGAGTATAGCCCTATGGAGCCATGACGTTATGAAACTGCTATATTGGCTCATTTTGTTATTTGCTATATGGGCACACCTGGTTCTTATTGTCTAGCGCTGGGGTAGAGGTGGCTGTGTAAATGTTCAGAAACAACGTTTCGTAACCATAACCAAGCCTCCACCCACAGGACTTCCCTGTGATGTAACAGATGAATATGACTTAGGTATATTGATGAAGAGGATGGTCAATGCATTCCTATACTGTGACGCATGCTCATAATGAGACATTGGACCACTATAATGACCCTAAAATCAATATAGTTGTGTAGCTGCTACTCATATAAGGCTACGTTATGACAGTAAACGACGCAACTTGTATCGATCAAAAGTTTGTTGCAGTTCTTTAGATATTTTGTGTTATGAATGTTTTGGGGTTGGTTTTGCTTGCTTGGCCCCTCTTACCAGCATCCAGTGGTGTGATGGTGCTCCTAAAAGCCACAAGGTGGCGCCAAACAACCGGTTAAAACAGGTTGTAGCTGATGTTTAATACAGCGCCACTTCAGCGGCCTGCCTACATGACGTCCCTCTATAAAAACAAACGGAGAGTTGTAAATTACTTTTCAAAATAAAAACAATTTGACTCCGAGTGTCTTATAGGACTAAGCCATGTAGGAATACTGAATTTTTTTGTGTCACGTGCCAGGGCAACATACCTGTCAACTGGTGAATAAGCCGTAAGTATTTTACATTTCACATGACTCTAATTTAAAACGTTAAAACAGCTATTTAAATAAATTGTCATACAGCTCCATCCTTTCTGATGGTGTTCAACGAACACAGTAAGGCAATAGGCCTAGACATGTGGGCCTATCAATAATATACCCAGAATTCTCCTCTACAACAATGAAGGTAGGCCTATCAATAATATACCCAGAATTCTCCTCTACAACAATGAAGGTGGGCCTATCAATAATATACCCAGAATTCTCCTCTACAACAATGAAGGTAGGCCTATCAATAATATACCCAGAATTCTCCTCTACAACAATGAAGGTAGGCCCATCAATAATATACCCAGAATTCTCCTCTACAACAATGAAGGTAGGCCTATCAATAATATACCCAGAATTCTCCTCTACAACAATGAAGGTAGGCCTATCAATAATATACCCAGAATTCTCCTCTACAACAATGAAGGTAGGCCTATCAATAATATACCCAGAATTCTCCTCTACAACAATGAAGGTAGGCCCATCAATAATATACCCAGAATTCTCCTCTACAACAATGAAGGTAGGCCTATCAATAATATACCCAGAATTCTCCTCTACAACAATGAAGGTAGGCCTATCAATAATATACCCAGAATTCTCCTCTACAACAATGAAGGTAGGCCTATCAATAATATACCCAGAATTCTCCTCTACAACAATGAAGGTAGGCCTATCAATAATATACCCAGAATTCTCCTCTACAACAATGAAGGTAGGCCCATCAATAATATACCCAGAATTCTCCTCTACAACAATGAAGGTGGGCCTATCAATAATATACCCAGAATTCTCCTCTACAACAATGAAGGTAGGCCTATCAATAATATACCCAGAATTCTCCTCTACAACAATGAAGGTAGGCCTATCAATAATATACCCAGAATTCTCCTCTACAACAATGAAGGTAGGCCTATCAATAATATACCCAGAATTCTCCTCTACAACAATGAAGGTAGGCCTATCAATAATATACCCAGAATTCTCCTCTACAACAATGAAGGTAGGCCCATCAATAATATACCCAGAATTCTCCTCTACAACAATGAAGGTGGGCCTATCAATAATATACCCAGAATTCTCCTCTACAACAATGAAGGTAGGCCTATCAATAATATACCCAGTATTCTCCTCTACAACAATGAAGGTAGGCCTATCAATAATATACCCAGAATTCTCCTCTACAACAAAGAAGGTAGGCCTATCTACCTCTCCTTGTTAAAAGAGACCACAAACAAGCATTTGATAGAATAGGCCTACTCACAATTCAACAATGTGGTATTAACAATGAGAACACACCCAACCCACTCATGGTCATTATGGATAGTGACACGATGATAAATCTATGCAAGGAGAGGGTCTGACCTCTACTTGACCTCCTGTATAAGAGCATTCATTTCTTCAGACTGCACATATGTCATCCCACTGTATATCAGTGACTACACACTTGTCTCCTATACCAATGACTGCTGTTGGATTCCATTGCATAGCTGCACAGATAGTCAATGCTGTAATAACGGTGTCATTAAACCTCATTAATGTGCCTGTCTGCTTCCTCAATGTGTTCTTCACACTGTACATCAGATCGGGGACTCACTGCGTCATTAACGGTGATGGAGACAATTGCTCGTTCTTCATGTGAAGTGGCCAAGTGTGTGCGGACAACGGCCTGTTCCATAGAGCCTCAGTCCTCTTCTCTCTGTCTCACACAGAGCATCTGTTCTCACTAAGTACTCCTTGGGTCAAATGTGTTCTGGGGCATTTTGTCATTTGGGTGCTTCATGTGAAAAATAGTGAGGAATGAACATTTAGCCTGTCTCAGGACCCATTCCCTGAATGTTTCCCACATGTATTCTAGCCGTTGTGAGTTTCTTAGACCTTTTGTGGGTCATTATCTGCCCTATCATTATGCAACACAGACCACGGATTCAATTATGTTGTTGTGGTGTTCGTCTGAATAACTGCAGAGTCCGTGTGATTGTAGAGACTAGACTAGGAAGCTGGGTTGGGACAAGACAGATGACAGGGGGGGGCATTATAGAGTTGTGAGGCTTAATTGTGTCTTCATGAGAGATGTCGTTGATTTATGGCCTGATTGACGGCAGTCCTGTGAATCGGGCCCACATGTGCACTGTCTCCCAGCCGCAGCCCAGTGTCCACAGGGGTGCTGAAGAATCTACTCTGGGTTTCCACTGGCATTGTGCAAAACTCTTTTTGAACTGAGTGAGAGAGAGGGAGAGAGATTGAAGGGGGGGGGGTAAAGAATTAAACTTTGAGGCTTTCAGCAGGGCTGTTGTAAAGAGAGTGAAAGGGGAATGGGGGCCGTGTGGCCAGCCACATGGGCTGTTCTCACTCGGATAATGGAGCTCTTTCTGTGGCACTTAACCCCCTCGCCGCACGCTGGGAACAGGCAGCCGTGCGCCCACCGCGTCTCAACAGACACGCTCAGACACGCTCACCCGCTGCATAATTGAATTTTACACCCAGGAAAGTCACCCCCGGCCACCTCCCTGCTACACGTGGCCCTGACAGCAACTCTCCCAGGATCACAGCACATCTCACCCAGGCCAGCACAGAGAGGACGCAGGCCCAATGTCGGTAGGCCCATTGGGAGAATGGTGGATAGAGAGTAATAATTACTCCATGTGATGGGAGACCGTGGTCTACTTTACTGTAGAATCTGGGTTGAAGTGTTTGGTGGACTTATGCAGGTTTTTCTGGACACCATTCAGTTGTCTCTCTGACTTCATATAATATCTGATTCTAAAATGTCAGTTGTAGGGGTAGTGCAGTGTTTGTATTAGGAAACTGCCATGATACCATCGAAAGTTGTTGGAGTCACAGGAAGAGAGGCAGATATAATCTCAAAAGTGTAGAGTTTATTTAGACTGAAAGAGGAAGTCTGTCTGTCACCAGTCCAAGTAGAACTGACCTCAAATAGAACTGGCCTAACTGATGAGATACGTTTTAGCCTTAGGGTTTGTTTCCACAACATAAAAGGGTACTGGGGGAGAGGGGTTTGGTTATGTCTCTAACCTGGCAGTTGGTGACCCAAGGGTGTGTGTGTGTGTGTGTGTGTGTGGGGGGGGGGTTAAACGATGAGGTAAAGAGAGTGAGTTAAACCGACCCCTCAGTCCATTAAAGGCCCCTGGGTGTGGAGGCTGGCTGACGACCTCGTCTTTAGGAGGGACGCGGGCGGCTGAGCAGGCCCTATCTCTCTGCTCCGGCTCTCTGCCCTCTTGACCAAACACAATAGGTGTTTCCTCCCCACGACTTGGTCACTTTCACCTGTCACTCAGACTTTCTCCTGTCCCCCAGGGCTGTGTTCCTCTCTCTCTCTGTGGGTCTGAGGAGAACGGCTCCAGGTGAGCGTCCATGTGTGGCAGGCTGCTCCTCCTCAGCAGTGAGTGTGTGCACTGTGAAGCCAGACCCCCCTCTCTCACTCCCCCCAGACCCTTTGTTCTACACAACTCTCAGTATCACCACCCATCCTATCTCGACCTTTATATACATAGTATTATTTACAGAAATATCCCTCCAATCTGAGCTCCATGAAGTCACCAGAGACATGAAAGTATAATGGCACCCATGTTTGTTTGCCTCGAAGTTTGTCTGTCTGAGTGGGTGAACGACCCAGCCAGGAGACTGAGTTTCTTTGGTTCGTTCATTGTTCATCATCTGCTAAATAGCATGTTATTTCATTCCAAGTTAATGAGAGAACCTATTAATGTAACTTGATGTGTGGTAACTTACCAGTGAAGCTGATGGGGTGACAGAGTCCAACTTAAAGCCCAGTGTTGTTTGCTCCTGTGTTCATTGACGGTTTCAATACTTCCTGCCTCCAGCCGCTGGCTGATGCATTCATCAGGTCCATTGTGAACTCCCACACACGCCTTTCAAGCGGCGCTGAGGCCTGTGTTTACATGGTGGTGATCATAGGCAGACTGCACAGCGTTTGTACCTGTGTGCCTTAATTAGATCCCTGTGATGGACCGACATCCTCCTGCTCTCTGTCACACAATATACCAGTCTCACTGTGCTGCCCACACAGACAGGACATCACTTCACACCAGCTAATCAGCCACTACAGTCATGTTCACTACATTGGTCAGCTTTCCTGGCTGTCGCATGACGTCAATGAAAGCCTTAAAATGAGCTCCACACAAACCTAGGCGAGTTTATATTTTGGCATTAGCATTGCACAAAAATAGCTCAGAGGTTATTTATAGGGCCACAAGTTTTTCCTGACCACATGATCTGCCCAGGAACACTTTTCGACCTGTATTCAACATTGTGATGTGCTGACATACAGTTTCCTCCACCAGAGGACACCATTCTCTGAGTAACCCTTCCTCTGGTCTCCCCAGGCAACCTCCTCCTCTTCGCCTGTCGCTGTGGCCCCTCCCTTCAAAGGCATAACCTCTCCTAATCCCCCTCCCCCGGTTTCCGTGGAGACGGCCCAGACGAGCAGGTGACGCATTGACAGGGAGCAGATGGTTGCCCGTGGAGGTAAGCATGGCTGAACAATGCACCCATATTCATCATACAGCCCCTCTCTCTCAACTTCACTCTCTGTATACTCAACCACACACACACACACACACACACACACACACACACACACACACACACACACACACACACACACACACACACACACACATCAGCATAAACTCTATAACTCCCCTCTTGAAAAGATGATTTTTACACAGATGCATGTACACACAGGCACACACACATACACAAACAGTAACAATTATTAAACCTTTCAAAGAATGTTGGTATCTTGGCCCAGGGGACATTCTGATGGACTAGTCTTGGACAGTATTTTTAGTGGACTGAAGGGTGGATAGGGATTGTGATGGACAGTAGAATTTTACAGTATTGTTGTGGGGGCTACAATACATTGAGGGATTGACATGAGGTTGGGGTATACTGAAGTTTTGGAAGAGGGCCGGTAGCACAGTTAGATAAACAATGGGACCTCCTTGCCCTGGCCTCTGCGCGTGCCTGTCTCCTTGCAGGTGTTTGTGGGGCCCCCGGCGCAGTAACTCACTTCTCTAACGAAGCTCATTCGTTACTCTCCGTCTCCCCTGGAGATAAAGTACAGACATCCCTCTCCCTTCCTCTCTTTCTTTCGTCCATCTCCAGAATAATCCAGCAACAATACAGGGGCTTGAATGTGGTGTGCAGCGATTCGCCGGAGGCCTGGGGGCTTTATGGAGATCAGCTACTGCATGTAGAACGCTGGCGAAGAAAGTGTGCGCCTGTACAATGGAGTCCTCTTTAGTGGCTTCAGAGCGCTCTGCTTAACCCACCACACCTGGAGCTCAAAACAGGGTGCGAGAGTACCCCAGCACACCACACTTCACCCCCACCTCTCCACCTCACCCCACCCCAGCACACCCCACTTCACCCCCACCTCGCTCCACCTCAGCCACCACCACACCTCCAGCACCTATCTATACAGTCTGAGGAGCTGGGCTCAGGGTGGAGGAGGGGGGCTGCCTGCATTCAGGGCCTGACTATGATAAAGACGCACAGTGAGGAGCCATTGAAGAGCCCTGTGCCTAAAATGGAGTCACTAATAGGTGCCTATTCAGCAAGGAAAGGGTTTTCTGAAAGAAAAAAAGTTTTTGGGGAAGCAACAATCACTATGCCCTGCTACCTTGTATATGTCAAATTTATACAGTCCCCAGCCTACCCCCTTTTTGCTATTTAAGAGAATCACCATTGAAGAGATTCCATGTATAATTTGGAGTCTCCTTTTCTTACTTGGAAATGAATTGAATAGTCTGTTTCTAAAGTGAGTCCAATCGAGTGGCAAAGAGAGACACGCTCTCTCTCTCTTCTCTTTTCTCTCTTTTTATCTCCCTCTCTCCCTGATTGTTACCCCCATACACATGTGTCCAACTTGTACTGAATAGGTGAGGGCCTGTTGACCAGCATTTTGGGTTTCTTGAATACCACTCTTTCTTATAGACCTACTTTGTGCCAGTTTTGCACCAGCTGTTTCCTTGATAGGGACACTCACAGAATAGTTTTTGAATATGTCATTTTGACCCAGAACATTATGGGTGTTTTTGCATGCAGCTTTGTGTATTGATGAATATAGACTCTAGTGAATAGTGACCCAGTCTATGAGGAGGATGTGCATGGCTGTGGATCGTATTGTTGGTTGTTACTAGGCAGAACAGGGGCCTTGCCCAGTGGGAGAGAGGTCATTAATATAGAAATGCTGGGGCCATATTGAGAGAGAGGGCACTAATGGAGGAATACGGGGACCATATTGTGCAGTGTGTCACAGGGGTAAGCTGACAGATTGATGAGATGAGGGAAAAAAGGTTGGTACCGGAGGGGGGGCCCAGTGTGGTGCCCCAGGCTGAGCGGGGACCAGGGGTTGGAGTGAGCCCGGGTAGCAGGGTTCCCCTCAGTCCTGCTGGGCAGACCCAGCCCAGGTCATAGTCCCCCTTTGATTCACAGCCCTGCTGCCAACAATGGGCAGCACAGAGTGGGCAGGTCTCTCTCCCTTAGAACAGTATTTGGTATTTTTATTGGGCTTTGTCAGCTTTGTGTGTTTGCGCGTGTAATGTGTGTATATGCATGTTTTGTGAGTGAATGTGCTGGGGAAGCTATTGCCTTAGCAACTCTTTATTTGACATCTGATTCTAAACAGGTTATAAACATTATTATAAACTGGGTGGTTCGAGCCCTGAAGGCTAATTGGCTGACAGCCGTGGTATATCAGACCGTATACCACGGGTATGACAAAACAGTTATTTCTGCTGCTCTTATTACGTTGGTTAACCAGTTTATAATAGCAATAAGGCACCTCTGGGGTTTGTGATATATGGCCAATATACCACGGCTAAGGTCTGTATCCTTAGCCATGGTATATTGGCCATTTACCACACCCCTCGGGCCTTATTGCTTAATTACCTCATTTTTAAAAAAAACATTGCATTAAGTCAATTCATAAGGCGTGTTGTTTAGCATTTCTATGTGCTTTCAGGTTCTTATAATAAGGGGTTTAGGAACAGAACAGTACACGACAAAGTGGTGAAATGGTGTAACAGCAGGTATAGGGTTGTAATGGTTCATCCAGTATACAGGCAGACCCTCAAAATGAAGTGTTACCCCATTAGTTCAACACTTAACCTGTGGAGTATCAATCTTGGTATGGATCTGACGTCAGATCAGTTGTGGTGTGTCATTTAGAAGAAAATACTGCAGTTCAATTCGGGGCATTCAGACAAGCATAATATAAGGGTGATATAACTATAATAATGATATAAGCTATATGAAAGAAAATGACCCATTATCGTTAAAAAGTGTTGAGACATCACAGCATTAAACAGACTGCCAGTGACTTATCCCAGGCTATGCATCTCCAAGCAGTGTCTTAGCAACTGGCATTGTGACATCTGGATTACCCAAGGTGCATTGCAGAGCCCCCTGTTGGGCAGAACGGAGGGAGCCAAGGGGAGAGTGTGCTTTAGGAAGGGACCTGTATAGGCAGGGTTACATTTTTCAGCTTTTCATCAGCTTGGAAAGAGCTTCTACTAGACATAAAATTCAGACAGGCTGTCAAAGATATCAAACAACCTTAAAGAAAGCTTGCGTGTGTTACGGTGTTGCCTCTTGTCACTAGGGACAACGGTTACCGTTACTCTCTGGTTTGGGGTTTGTTAATATGTCACTACTGAAGACGGACACACTTTAGAGAATAAGCTTTGATTGTTAGGTCTCTGTTTAGAACGAACACAGGCACACACACATGTACACATTCACACTAATGAGGTCTGATTTGGGGAACTGATATATTCAGGGGATATAATTGATATATCCCCTGTAATGTAACTATGGCTAGGAGACTTATGCTCTCGCGTTATAGCAGCCCAGAACGTGATCCATGTCTATTCTCTGTATTTGGGCTGAAAAGCCCTCTGTCCAGCTGTTTTGTATTTTCTGGTCTGGCCTCTCTGTGTGTGTGTGTGTGGTTTGGTTTGGGACGATCTTCATTCATGGCTTTGGAGGATCACGGGGCCCGCCTGACCCAAATGTGAAGGACATATAAGAGAACATGAAAGGTGTTTTTCTGTGTAAATGTCCCTCAAAGTTATGACGAAAAGGAACTCTGCGTTCGTTAGTATTGTATTACATTAATCTGTTTTTACTTAGGGAATAGCATGCACCAAATCAAATCAAATCCAATCAAAGTGACTTAGACTGGTTTAACAAGGTGGTCATTATTAACAGCAATAATCCACGTATGACAACAGTTTCAGTCCCCCACAGGAAGGTATTTCATTCTCTTCCTCCCCATGTCCATTCAGTCACTGCAAGAGTGAGGTAGCTATATCAACATCATGGAGAAAGAGCATATTTTGTAGTGTGAGCCATGTTTGAATTGACCTGTAGATGTCACATTGTCCTCTCACTCAGTGGGGCGACAGAGAGGGGATGTAATGTACAGTTTAATAGAGAGGTCGGAGAGATTAGTTCAGGGGACATGTGGGTCATTGAGAACGGGCGAGGGCCAGAGCCTTGCTGGGGGAACAGACTGGACAGAGAACAGCAAGACCAGAATAACCATCCCACCAGGCTCCTGGCCCGGCCCAGACGTCCAGTCAACATCACCACCTGGCATCATGGCTCCTGCTCAGCACTCCACCAGGACAGGGTGAGTCTGGCCACCCAGCCCTCCTCTTAATCAACAGCAGAATGGACTGAAGCCGGACCTCTCCCATATCCCAAATGAAAAACACATCGAACTTTGTTCAATGAGTCCCACGGTGAGAACATGAGAGAGAAGAGCTGTAAGACCTGAGCATCTGTTCACCTCTTTGACACTAATGAATGTTAAGTAGGTTAGCCGGTGGTGTGCCACCGTCCCAGAGGTCATTGTGACCGGGGTGGCAAAGGGATGCTGGCTTTGTGTCCGTGCGCCAGCCACCTGGTGAGCAGCCGAAAATGTCTGGAACGCTAACTCCTGCTCACACAATCACCAGCGCCGATGGTAGCCATATTGATCCTCTGTGCTACCAGATTAAAGTATAAAGAGAGCTCTGTCCTGCCAGTGGGGGTCCCCTCTGACTCCCAGAGGTCATTTCGGGGTCACGGATCCCTTGCAGCCCCCTGACCCACAACCAAATGTGTACACACACCAGAGGCAGGACACAGACCTTGCGGGGATGAACCCCATTAAACAGGACCGGTTGGATGCTCACATTCAGCTCTCATTATAGCTGACCCTGGGCTTTCTCTTTTGGATCCGGCTGCTCTCTGGTTTTGTCTCTAATTTGAACCTGGTCCGGTCCATGCTGGGGAGCTAACCCTGCTCTTTTGTGTGGCCGTAATAGGTTTGCCGTGTGCATGATTGTCTTCTGAACCCGATCTCCTCGTCCGCGGTTCCATCTTGCGTCGTATAATGCTCCCATTGTGTTCCGACACCTGTGGTTCCTCCGGTGTGCGCTTAGTGTGTTGTTCTTGTTCTTTGTGTTTCTATGGTAGTCCTTTGTTGGAGTGTGCGACATTGCTGAATTGAGTGGGTGACTTTGCTCAATTGCTGCGGGGTGTATTTACAATATTATTTCGCGTCTCTGGCTGTAGTATCAGTTCTCATGAGGCTTGTTATGTGTGTGCGTGTTCCCTAATGCAATCATATGTCCCTGTATTGGCCCTTTATTGCTGACCTGAACAGGATGCTCTGACCAGGATGCTCTGATCCCTGGTTCCCGGTTCGCTGTGCTGCAGCCTTGATTAAACGTTGATGAAATGCCTATTAATGTACGCTGGCTCACAGAGAGGGTGTAATCAGGTGAAAGTGAATTAATAAAACATCCCGTCTCGTACTCAGGAGAGAAAGGGATCCCCTGAGAAACACAGGCAGATGGCCACAAATCTGAGAGGACAAGGGAAAGTGGGATGGGAGAAAGAGAGGGTAGAGAGGAGACAGAGAAGGTAGAGAGGAGACAGAGAGGGTAGAGGGAGCGAGACCAGCCACCACTTTGGCGATTAGCCCTTAATTGGTCATTTGATCTCCCCTTTTCCTCCTACTCGTTATTGATAAGCTCCCAACATATTTCCCCTGTCACTGCCCCTGGACCAGCAAGTCTGCATTTCCTGCCCTCTGAGGCCAGGAGCCTGGCAGCCCACGCTGCGGCCGTGCAACGGTAAACAGCGCCCCCCTGGCAGGAAGGGTCTGATGTCGGTGGAGAGGAGGGGTGGTGGGCCGTCCTTGAGACACAAACTTGTGGAAACTCCATCTGCCGGTAATCTACCTAATCTCATCATGTGAATTGGACAAGGAAAATGGAACGCCAATCACTTTAGACAACCCTCACCGGGATTATGTGTTTTGTGATGACGGGTCAATTATGATGAAATGGCATCAACAAGTAAATTAGGAGGGGGTGCTGGGTGACGCAGCGGTCAAAAGCACTGCACGGCAGTGCGGAGGCGCCACTACAACTTAGGGTTTGATCCCAGGCTGTGTCACAACCGGCCGTAACTGGGAGTCCCATAGGCCCAGGGCCGTCCAGGGTAGGGGAGGGTTTGTTCGGTGGGGCTTTCCTTGGCTCATCGTGCTCTGGCAACTCCTTGTGACTGCAAGCTGACTCCGGTCGTCAGTTGAACGGTGTTTCCTTCGACACATTGGTGCGGCTGACATCTGGGTTAAGCGAGCATTGTGATAAGAAGTAGTCAACCAGGCTAGCAAACCAATGTTTCAGAGGATGCATGACTCCACCTTCGCAATCGCCTCTCCTGAGCCCATTGAGGAGTTGCAGAGATGAGGCAAGGGACCTAATTCAGGGAGGAAACAGGGTAAAAAAATATGCTTGTGGCCATACTACCCTGAACATGCTTGGTTAGTGCTGGGACTAAAAAATAATAATAATGTAAATGATGAAGAAGATAGATTGATCAGATTGGAATGACCCCACTTCCCTGCCATGTTCACTGGGGTGTAGTTTTACACCATTAATATGACATGTAATTACTGTCTGTGTGCCCTCTTGCCGTCTGGCTCAACTCTCATGTTTAGTAACAGGCTCAGGGCTCAGAGCCTCTCCCAGTTGCACCGTTCATGACTGGGAATGAGTTCTGGTCCTTATTCATCACAGCACTGGTCTGGCAGTCTGGTGAAATAGGACATATTTGGTAGCTGTGCAAAAGGAGTCTGGGTTATACACTGAACATCCACATTCAATGTGTAATTAGTGACAGCAAGGTCATTGTGTCCTAACTAAGACACTCACAATTTATGAGGAAATTGGTCCTTGTCCATCTCCTGGACAAGTTATTCAGATGGTCCGCCATTAATGGCTGAGTATATTGTAGTGTGTTTTTCTAATAAGTTGCACAGAGGAGTAGAGGCTCATACATATAAAGGTAACTTGTAACTCCAGGTCTTGGAGATGGGCGGACCCGACGCTGCCCTGTAACTCCAGGTTTTGGAGATGGGTGGACCCGACGCTGCCCTGTAACTCCAGGTCTTGGAGATGGGCAGACCCGACGCTGCCCTGTAACTCCAGGTCTTGGAGATGGGCGGACCCGACGCTGCCCTGTAACTCCAGGTCTTGGAGATGGGCGGACCCGACGCTGCCCTGTAACTCCAGGTCTTGGAGATGGGTGGACCCGACGCTGCCCTGTAACTCCAGGTCTTGGAGATGGGCAGACCCGACGCTGCCCTGTAACTCCAGGTCTTGGAGATGGGCAGACCCGACGCTGCCCTGTAACTCCAGGTCTTGGAGATGGGTGGACCCGACGCTGCCCTGTAACTCCAGGTCTTGGAGATGGGCAGACCCGATGCTGCCTTGTAGCCACTTGCTGCATCAAAGCATGGGTTGGTTAATTTAACATTTCATTTCCCATCTTGAGAGCAGACTGGCACAAGCTGGCACCGGTCAGGAAGGTCCACCACACAACTCTCAAAGGGGGGCTGGGGGTCAGAGCAGTCCTCTCACAAGGCAAGTTCCATTGTACTCCTCCTTCTGAAGCCCTTGTGCCCCGTCACCCACTCCGGTGCGGGGTTACGACCCATGAATGAGGGGTGAGACCTGGGACGATCTCCCCTCTCACACCCTGGAGTGGCCCAGGCCTTGAGCTGACTGAGGGGCTCTGGGAGCTGCCATCCGCTGCAAAGAGAGATGGATGAGCTCCACTGGTGACTGCGGCTGGGTTTCCGATGGGGATGTGTGCACGTCTCTTGGTGATTGATGAGCTTAACATAGTGCCCCATGCCCCATGGGTCAGACTGATGGACACACCCAGACACTGTGCTGTCCATCCCATGGAGTCGAGCTGGTAAAAGAAGGGCTGTTAAGTCACACATGGACCAAAAAGTGTCAAACCAAAAGCAGTCTGATAACTGAACAGATAGAGCAAAGATGTGTTTGAATGGAGACATTACAATTGGCTTTCACTATGATGAAGTGTCCAGTCTGTGCTACAGTAGAGCCCCACTGCTGGAGCCTGGAGTAGTGGAATAGTGGTACAGACCCGCTTATTATAGAGACAGAGGGGCGATTGATGCACCAGGAGGGGTTTCACAGGGATGTCTCTGTGTCTCTCTCTGTCTCTCTGTGTCTCTGTCTCTGTCTCTCTCTATCAATTCAATTCAATTCAATTTGCTTTATTGGCATGATGTAACAATGTACATATTTCCAAAGCTTACTTTGGATATTTACAATATGAAAATAATAAGAATCAAAATTGTCAATGGGACCCAACAATAACCAAGGGTCAAAATAACCATAACCTTCTCTCTCTCGCGCTGTCTCTCTGTCTCTCTGTGTCTCTGTGTCTCTGTGTCTCTGTGTCTCTGTGTCTCTCTGTCTCTCTGTCTCTCTGTGTCTCTGTGTCTCTCTGTCTCTGTGTCTCTCTGTCTCTCTGTGTCTCTGTCTCTCTGTGTCTCTGTGTCTCTGTGTCTCTGTGTCTCTGTGTCTCTCTGTGTCTCTGTGTCTCTCTGTGTCTCTGTGTCTCTGTGTCTCTGTGTCTCTCTGTCTCTCTCTTTGTCTCTGTGTCTCTGTGTCTCTCTGTCTCTCTGTCTCTCTGTCTCTCTGTGTCTCTGTCTCTCTGTGTCTCTGTGTCTCTGTGTCTCTGTGTCTCTGTGTCTCTGTGTCTCTCTGTCTCTCTCTGTGTCTCTCTGTCTCTCTGTCTCTCTGTCTCTCTGTGTCTCTGTGTCTCTGTGTCTCTCTGTCTCTCTTTGTCTCTGTGTCTCTGTGTCTCTCTGTCTCTGTGTCTCTCTGTCTCTCCGTGTCTCTGTCTCTCTGTGTCTCTGTGTCTCTGTGTCTCTGTGTCTCTGTGTCTCTCTGTCTCTCTGTCTCTCTGTCTCTCTGTGTCTCTGTGTCTCTGTGTCTCTGTGTCTCTCTCTTTGTCTCTGTGTCTCTGTGTCTCTGTGTCTCTCTGTCTCTCTGTCTCTCTGTGTCTCTGTGTCTCTGTGTCTCTCTGTCTCTCTCTTTGTCTCTGTGTCTCTGTGTCTCTCTGTCTCTCTGTCTCTCTGTGTCTCTGTGTCTCTCTGTCTCTCTGTCTCTCTCTTTGTCTCTGTGTCTCTGTGTCTCTCTGTCTCTCTGTCTCTCTGTCTCTCTGTGTCGCTGTGTCTCTGTGTCTCTGTGTCTCTGTGTCTCTCTGTCTCTCTGTCTCTCTGTGTCTCTGTCTCTCTGTGTCTCTGTGTCTCTGTGTCTCTCTGTCTCTCTGTCTCTCTTTGTCTCTGTGTCTCTCTCTCTCAATTCAAGGGCTTTATTGATAGATAATATATAAAGTGAATATATAAAGTGAAATAAACAATAAAAATAAACAGTAAACATCACACATACAGAAGTTTCAAAACGATAAAGACATTACAAATGTCATATTATATATATACAGTGTTTTAACAATGTACAAATGGTAAAGGACACAAGATAAAATAAATAAGCATAGATATGGGTTGTATTTACAATGGTGTGTGTTCTTCACTGGTTGCCCTTTTCTCGTGGCAACAGGTCACACATCTTGCTTGCTCTCTCTCTCTCACTCTCTCTCTCTCTGTCTGTCTCTCTCTCTCTCTCTCTCTCTCTCTCTCTCTCTCTCTCTGTCTTTCTGTGCTTCTACACCTGCATTGCTTGCTGTTTGGGGTTTTAGGCTGGGTTTCTGTACAACACTTTGAGATATCAGCTGATGTACGAAGGGCTATATAAATACATTTGATTTGATTTGATTTGATTTAGTTCTCTCTCTCTCTCTCTCCGTGTCTCTGTCTAGCTCTCTCTCTCTCTCTCTCTTTCCGTGTCTGTCTATCGCTCTCTCTCTCTCTCTGTATCTCTGTCTATCGCTCTCTCTCTCTGTGTCTCTGTCTATCGCTCTCCCTCTCTCTCTCCGTGTCTCTGTCTATCGTTCTCTCTCTCCGTGTCTCTATGTCAATTCAATTCAATTAAATTCAAGGGCTTTATCTCTCTCTCTCTCTCTCTCCGTGACTCCGTCTATCTCTCTCTCTGTGTGTCTCCGTCTATCTCTCTCTCTCTCCGTGTCTCTGTCTAGCTCTCTCTCTCTCTCTCCGTGTCTCCATCTATCTCTCTCTCACTCTCCGTGTCTCTGTCTATCTCTCTCTCTCTCTCTCTCTCCGTGACTCCGTCTATCTCTCTCTCTCTGTGTCTCTGTCTAGCTCTCTCTCTCTCTCCGTGTCTCTGTCTATCTCTCTCTCTCCGTGTCTCCGTCTATCGCTCTCTCTCTCCGTGTCTCTGTCTATCGCTCTCTCTCTCTCCGTGTCACCGTCTCTATCTCTCTCTCTCCGTGTCTCTGTATATCTCTCTCTCTCCGTGTCTCCGTCTATCTCTCTCTCTCTCCGTGTCTCCGTCTATCTCTCTCTCTCTCCGTGTCTCTGTCTATCTCTCTCTCTCCGTGTCTCTGTCTAGCTCTCTCTCTCTCTCCGTGTCTCCGTCTATCTCTCTCTCTCTCCGTGTCTCTGTCTATCGCTCTCTCTCTCCGTGTCTCTGTCTATCGCTCTCTCTCTCTCCGTGTCTCCGTCTATCTCGCTCTTTCTCCGTGTCTCCGTCTATCTCTCTCTCTCTCCGTGTCTCCGTCTATCTCTCTCTCTCTCCGTGTCTCCGTCTATCTCTCTCTCTCTCCGTGTCTCCGTCTATCTCTCTCTCTCTCTCCGTGTCTCCGTCTATCGCTCTCTCTCTCCGTGTCTCTGTCTATCGCTCTCTCTCCGTGTCTCCATCTATCTCTCTCTCTCTCCGTGTCTCTGTCTAGCTCTCTCTCTCTCTCTCCGTGTCTCTGTCTATCGCTCTCTCTCTCTCCGTGTCTCCGTCTATCGCTCTCTCTCTCTCCGTGTCTCCATCTATCGCTCTCTCTCTCTCCGTGTCTCCATCTATCGCTCTCTCTCTCTCCGTGTCTCTGTCTATCGCTCTCTCACTCCGTGTCTCCGTCTATCTCTCTCTCTCTCCGTGTCTCTGTCTAGCTCTCTCTCTCTCTCCGTGTCTCTGTCTATCGCTCTCTCTCTCTCCGTGTCTCCGTCTATCGCTCTCTCTCTCTCCGTGTCTCCATCTATCGCTCTCTCTCTCTCCGTGTCTCCGTCTATCGCTCTCTCTCTCTCTGTGTCTCTGTCTATCGCTCTCTCTCTCTCTCTCTCTCTCCGTGTCTCTGTCTATCGCTCTCTCTCTCTCCGTGTCTCCGTCTATCG
Source organism: Oncorhynchus nerka (assembly GCF_034236695.1). NCBI lineage: Eukaryota > Metazoa > Chordata > Actinopteri > Salmoniformes > Salmonidae > Oncorhynchus > Oncorhynchus nerka. The sequence goes on along the minus strand of NC_088403.1, from coordinate 26,482,904 downwards.
CTCTCTCTCTCTCCGTGTCTCCGTCTATCGCTCTCTCTCTCTCCGTGTCTCCGTCTATCTCTCTCTCTCCGTGTCTCTGTCTAGCTCTCTCTCTCTCTCTCTCCGTGTCTCTGTCTATCACTCTCTCTCTCTCCGTGTCTCCGTCTATCGCTCTCTCTCTCTCCGTGTCTCCGTCTATCGCTCTCTCTCTCTCCGTGTCTCCGTCTATCGCTCTCTCTCTCTCTGTGTCTCTGTCTATCGCTCTCTCTCTCTCTCTCTCTCTCTCTCTCTCTCTCTCTCCGTGTCTCTGTCTAGCTCTCTCTCTCTCTCCGTGTCACCGTCTATCTCTCTCTCTCTCCGTGTCACTGTCTATCTCTCTCTCTCTCCGTGTCTCTGTCTATCTCTCTCTCTCCGTGTCTCTGTCTATCTCTCTCTCTCTCTCCGTGTCTCTGTCTAGCTCTCTCTCTCCGTGTCTCCATCTATCTCTCTCTCTCTCTCTCCGTGTCTCCGTCTATCTCTCTCTCTCTCTCTCTCTCTCTCTCTCTCTCTCTCTCTCTCCGTGTCACCGTCTATCTCTCTCTCTCTCCGTGTCTCTGTCTATCTCTCTCTCTCCGTGTCTCTGTCTATCTCTCTCTCTCTCTCCGTGTCTCTGTCTAGCTCTCTCTCTCCGTGTCTCCATCTATCTCTCTCTCTCTCTCTCCGTGTCTCCGTCTATCTCTCTCTCTCCGTGTCTCCGTCTATCGCTCTCTCTCCGTGTCTCTGTCTATCTCTCTCTCTCTCCGTGTCACCGTCTCTATCTCTCTCTCTCCGTGTCTCTGTATATCTCTCTCTCTCTCCGTGTCTCCGTCTATCTCTCTCTCTCTCCGTGTCTCCATCTATCTCTCTCTCTCTCCGTGTCTCCGTCTATCGCTCTCTCTCCGTGTCTCTGTCTATCTCTCTCTCTCTCTCCGTGTCTCCATCTATCGCTCTCTCTCTCTCCGTGTCTCCGTCTATCGCTCTCTCTCTCTCTGTGTCTCTGTCTATCGCTCTCTCTCTCTCTCTCTCTCTCCGTGTCTCTGTCTATCGCTCTCTCTCTCTCCGTGTCTCCGTCTATCGCTCTCTCTCTCTCCGTGTCTCCGTCTATCGCTCTCTCTCTCTCCGTGTCTCCGTCTATCTCTCTCTCTCCGTGTCTCTGTCTAGCTCTCTCTCTCTCTCTCTCCGTGTCTCTGTCTATCACTCTCTCTCTCTCCGTGTCTCCGTCTATCGCTCTCTCTCTCTCCGTGTCTCCGTCTATCGCTCTCTCTCTCTCCGTGTCTCCGTCTATCGCTCTCTCTCTCTCTGTGTCTCTGTCTATCGCTCTCTCTCTCTCTCTCTCTCTCTCTCTCTCTCTCTCTCCGTGTCTCTGTCTAGCTCTCTCTCTCTCTCCGTGTCACCGTCTATCTCTCTCTCTCTCCGTGTCACTGTCTATCTCTCTCTCTCTCCGTGTCTCTGTCTATCTCTCTCTCTCCGTGTCTCTGTCTATCTCTCTCTCTCTCTCCGTGTCTCTGTCTAGCTCTCTCTCTCCGTGTCTCCATCTATCTCTCTCTCTCTCTCTCCTCTCTCCGTGTCTCCGTCTATCTCTCTCTCTCTCTCTCTCTCTCTCTCTCTCTCTCTCTCTCCGTGTCACCGTCTATCTCTCTCTCTCTCCGTGTCTCTGTCTATCTCTCTCTCTCCGTGTCTCTGTCTATCTCTCTCTCTCTCTCCGTGTCTCTGTCTAGCTCTCTCTCTCCGTGTCTCCATCTATCTCTCTCTCTCTCTCTCCGTGTCTCCGTCTATCTCTCTCTCTCCGTGTCTCCGTCTATCGCTCTCTCTCCGTGTCTCTGTCTATCTCTCTCTCTCTCCGTGTCACCGTCTCTATCTCTCTCTCTCCGTGTCTCTGTATATCTCTCTCTCTCTCCGTGTCTCCGTCTATCTCTCTCTCTCTCCGTGTCTCCATCTATCTCTCTCTCTCTCCGTGTCTCCGTCTATCGCTCTCTCTCCGTGTCTCTGTCTATCTCTCTCTCTCTCTCTCTCTCTCTCTCTCTCTCTCTCTCTCTCTCTCTCTCCGTGTCTCTGTCTAGCTCTCTCTCTCTCTCCGTGTCACCGTCTATCTCTCTCTCTCTCCGTGTCTCCGTCTATCTCTCTCTCTCTCTCTCTCTCTCTCTCTCTCCGTGTCTCTGTCTATCTCTCTCTCTCCGTGTCTCCGTCTATCGCTCTCTCTCCGTGTCTCTGTCTATCTCTCTCTCTCTCCGTGTCACCGTCTATCTCTCTCTCTCTCCGTGTCTCTGTCTAGCTCTCTCTCTCTCTCCGTGTCTCCGTCTATCTCTCTCTCTCTCCGTGTCTCCGTCTATCGCTCTCTCTCTCCGTGTCTCTGTCTATCGCTCTCTCTCTCTCCGTGTCTCCGTCTATCTCTCTCTCTCTCCGTGTCTCTGTCTATCTCTCTCTCTCCGTGTCTCTGTCTAGCTCTCTCTCTCTCTCCGTGTCTCCGTCTATCGCTCTCTCTCCGTGTCTCCGTCTATCGCTCTCTCTCTCTCCGTGTCTCCGTCTATCGCTCTCTCTCTCTCCGTGTCTCTGTCTATCGCTCTCTCTCTCTCCGTGTCTCCGTCTATCTCTCTCTCTCTCTCCGTGTCTCTGTCTATCTCTCTCTCTCCGTGTCTCTGTCTAGCTCTCTCTCTCTCTCCGTGTCTCTGTCTATCTCTCTCTCTCCGTGTCTCCGTCTATCGCTCTCTCTCCGTGTCTCTGTCTATCTCTCTCTCTCTCTCCGTGTCACCGTCTCTATCTCTCTCTCTCCGTGTCTCTGTATATCTCTCTCTCTCTCCGTGTCTCCGTCTATCTCTCTCTCTCTCCGTGTCTCCGTCTATCTCTCTCTCTCTCCGTGTCTCCGTCTATCTCTCTCTCTCTCTCCGTGTCTCCGTCTATCGCTCTCTCTCTCCGTGTCTCTGTCTATCGCTCTCTCTCCGTGTCTCCGTCTATCTCTCTCTCTCCGTGTTTCTGTCTAGCTCTCTCTCTCTCTCTCCGTGTCTCTGTCTATCGCTCTCTCTCTCTCCGTGTCTCCGTCTATCGCTCTCTCTCTCTCCGTGTCTCCGTCTATCGCTCTCTCTCTCTCCGTGTCTCCATCTATCACTCTCTCTCTCTCCGTGTCTCCGTCTATCGCTCTCTCTCTCTCCGTGTCTCTGTCTATCGCTCTCTCACTCCGTGTCTCCGTCTATCTCTCTCTCTCTCCGTGTCTCTGTCTAGCTCTCTCTCTCTCTCCGTGTCTCTGTCTATCGCTCTCTCTCTCTCCGTGTCTCCGTCTATCGCTCTCTCTCTCTCCGTGTCTCCATCTATCGCTCTCTCACTCCGTGTCTCCGTCTATCTCTCTCTCTCTCCGTGTCTCTGTCTAGCTCTCTCTCTCTCTCCGTGTCTCTGTCTATCGCTCTCTCTCTCTCCGTGTCTCCGTCTATCGCTCTCTCTCTCTCCGTGTCTCCATCTATCGCTCTCTCTCTCCGTGTCTCCGTCTATCGCTCTCTCTCTCTCTCTCTGTGTCTCTGTCTATCGCTCTCTCTCTCTCTCTCCGTGTCTCTGTCTATCGCTCTCTCTCTCTCTGTGTCTCCGCCTATCGCTCTCTCTCTCTCCGTGTCTCCGTCTATCGCTCTCTCTCTCTCCGTGTCTCCGTCTATCTCTCTCTCTCCGTGTCTCTGTCTAGCTCTCTCTCTCTCTCTCTCCGTGTCTCTGTCTATCACTCTCTCTCTCTCCGTGTCTCCGTCTATCGCTCTCTCTCTCTCCGTGTCTCCGTCTATCGCTCTCTCTCTCTCCGTGTCTCCGTCTATCGCTCTCTCTCTCTCTGTGTCTCTGTCTATCGCTCTCTCTCTCTCTCTCCGTGTCTCTGTCTATCGCTCTCTCTCTCTCCGTGTCTCCGTCTATCTCTCTCTCTCTCCGTGTCTCTGTCTATCTCTCTCTCTCCGTGTCTCTGTCTAGCTCTCTCTCTCTCTCTCCGTGTCTCTGTCTATCTCTCTCTCTCCGTGTCTCCGTCTATCGCTCTCTCTCCGTGTCTCTGTATATCTCTCTCTCTCTCCGTGTCACCGTCTCTATCTCTCTCTCTCCGTGTCTCTGTATATCTCTCTCTCTCTCCGTGTCTCCGTCTATCTCTCTCTCTCTCCGTGTCTCCATCTATCTCTCTCTCTCTCCGTGTCTCTGTCTATCTCTCTCTCTCCGTGTCTCTGTCTAGCTCTCTCTCTCTCTCCGTGTCTCCGTCTATCTCTCTCTCTCTCCGTGTCTCTGTCTATCGCTCTCTCTCTCCGTGTCTCTGTCTATCGCTCTCTCTCTCTCCGTGTCTCCGTCTATCGCTCTCTCTCTCTCCGTGTCTCCGTCTATCGCTCTCTCTCTCTCTGTGTCTCTGTCTATTGCTCTCTCTCTCTCTCTCCGTGTCTCTGTCTATCGCTCTCTCTCTCTCCGTGTCTCCGTCTATCTCTCTCTCTCTCCGTGTCTCTGTCTATCTCTCTCTCTCCGTGTCTCTGTCTAGCTCTCTCTCTCTCTCCGTGTCTCTGTCTATCTCTCTCTCTCCGTGTCTCCGTCTATCGCTCTCTCTCCGTGTCTCTGTCTATCTCTCTCTCTCTCCGTGTCACCGTCTCTATCTCTCTCTCTCCGTGTCTCTGTATATCTCTCTCTCTCTCCGTGTCTCCGTCTATCTCTCTCTCTCTCCGTGTCTCCGTCTATCTCTCTCTCTCTCCGTGTCTCTGTCTATCTCTCTCTCTCCGTGTCTCTGTCTAGCTCTCTCTCTCTCTCCGTGTCTCCGTCTATCTCTCTCTCTCTCCGTGTCTCTGTCTATCGCTCTCTCTCTCCGTGTCTCTGTCTATCGCTCTCTCTCTCTCTCCGTGTCTCCGTCTATCTCGCTCTTTCTCCGTGTCTCCGTCTATCTCTCTCTCTCTCCGTGTCTCCGTCTATCTCTCTCTCTCTCCGTGTCTCCGTCTATCTCTCTCTCTCTCTCCGTGTCTCCGTCTATCGCTCTCTCTCTCCGTGTCTCTGTCTATCGCTCTCTCTCCGTGTCTCCGTCTATCTCTCTCTCCGTGTCTCTGTCTAGCTCTCTCTCTCTCTCTCCGTGTCTCTGTCTATCGCTCTCTCTCTCTCCGTGTCTCCGTCTATCGCTCTCTCTCTCTCCGTGTCTCCATCTATCGCTCTCTCTCTCTCTCCGTGTCTCCGTCTATCTCTCTCTCTCTCCGTGTCTCTGTCTATCGCTCTCTCACTCCGTGTCTCCGTCTATCTCTCTCTCTCTCCGTGTCTCTGTCTAGCTCTCTCTCTCTCCGTGTCTCTGTCTATCGCTCTCTCTCTCTCCGTGTCTCCGTCTATCGCTCTCTCTCTCTCCGTGTCTCCATCTATCGCTCTCTCTCTCTCCGTGTCTCCGTCTATCGCTCTCTCTCTCTCTGTGTCTCTGTCTATCGCTCTCTCTCTCTCTCTCCGTGTCTCTGTCTATCGCTCTCTCTCTCTCCGTGTCTCCGTCTATCTCTCTCTCTCTCCGTGTCTCTGTCTATCTCTCTCTCTCCGTGTCTCTGTCTAGCTCTCTCTCTCTCTCCGTGTCTCTGTCTATCTCTCTCTCTCCGTGTCTCCGTCTATCGCTCTCTCTCCGTGTCTCTGTCTATCTCTCTCTCTCTCCGTGTCACCGTCTCTATCTCTCTCTCTCCGTGTCTCTGTATATCTCTCTCTCTCTCCGTGTCTCCGTCTATCTCTCTCTCTCTCCGTGTCTCCATCTATCTCTCTCTCTCTCCGTGTCTCTCTATCTCTCTCTCTCTAGTCTCTCTCTCTCTCTCCGTGTCTCTGTCTATCTCTCTCTCTCCGTGTCTCTGTCTAGCTCTCTCTCTCTCTCCGTGTCTCCGTCTATCGCTCTCTCTCCGTGTCTCCGTCTATCGCTCTCTCTCTCTCCGTGTCTCCGTCTATCGCTCTCTCTCTCTCCGTGTCTCTGTCTATCGCTCTCTCTCTCTCCGTGTCTCCGTCTATCTCTCTCTCTCTCTCCGTGTCTCTGTCTATCTCTCTCTCTCCGTGTCTCTGTCTAGCTCTCTCTCTCTCTCCGTGTCTCTGTCTATCTCTCTCTCTCCGTGTCTCCGTCTATCGCTCTCTCTCCGTGTCTCTGTCTATCTCTCTCTCTCTCCCGTGTCACCGTCTCTATCTCTCTCTCTCCGTGTCTCTGTATATCTCTCTCTCTCTCCGTGTCTCCGTCTATCTCTCTCTCTCTCCGTGTCTCCATCTATCTCTCTCTCTCTCCGTGTCTCTGTCTATCTCTCTCTCTCCGTGTCTCTGTCTAGCTCTCTCTCTCTCCCCGTGTCTCCGTCTATCTCTCTCTCTCTCCGTGTCTCTGTCTATCGCTCTCTCTCCGTGTCTCTGTCTATCGCTCTCTCTCTCTCCGTGTCTCCGTCTATCTCGCTCTCTCCGTGTCTCCGTCTATCTCTCTCTCTCTCCGTGTCTCCGTCTATCTCTCTCTCTCTCCGTGTCTCCGTCTATCTCTCTCTCTCTCTCTCTCCGTGTCTCCGTCTATCGCTCTCTCTCTCCGTGTCTCTGTCTATCGCTCTCTCTCCTCCGTGTCTCCGTCTATCTCTCTCTCTCCGTGTCTTCTGTCTAGCTCTCTCTCTCTCTCTCCGTGTCTCTGTCTATCGCTCTCTCTCTCTCCGTGTCTCCGTCTATCGCTCTCTCTCTCTCCGTGTCTCCGTCTATCGCTCTCTCTCTCTCCGTGTCTCCATCTATCGCTCTCTCTCTCTCCGTCTATCGTGTCTCCGTCTATCGCTCTCTCTCTCTCCGTGTCTCTGTCTATCGCTCTCTCTCTCCGTGTCTCCGTCTATCTCTCTCTCTCTCCGTGTCTCTGTCTAGCTCTCTCTCTCTCTCTCCGTGTCTCTGTCTATCGCTCTCTCTCTCTCCGTGTCTCCGTCTATCGCTCTCTCTCTCTCCGTGTCTCCATCTATCGCTCTCTCTCTCTCCGTGTCTCTGTCTATCGCTCTCTCTCTCTCTGTGTCTCTGTCTCCGTCTCTCTGTCTCCTCCGTGTCTCTGTCTATCTCTCTCTCTCTCTGTGTCTCCGCCTATCGCTCTCTCTCTCTCCGTGTCTCTCGTCTCCGTCCCTATCGCTCTCTCTCTCTCCGTGTCTCCGTCTATCTCTCTCTCTCTCGTGTCTCTGTCTAGCTCTCTCTCTCTCTCTCTCCGTGTCTCTGTCTATCTCTCTCTCTCTCTCCGTGTCTCCGTCTATCGCTCTCTCTCTCTCCCGTGTCTCCGTCTATCGCTCTCTCTCTCTCCGTGTCTCCGTCTATCGCTCTCTCTCTCTCTGTGTCTCTGTCTATCGCTCTGTCTCTCTCTCTCTCCGTGTCTCTGTCTATCGCTCTCTCTCTCTCCGTGTCTCCGTCTATCTCTCTCTCTCTCCGTGTCTCTGTCTATCTCTCTCTCTCCGTGTCTCTGTCTAGCTCTCTCTCTCTCTCTCTCGTGTCTCTGTCTCCATCTCTCTCTCTCTCCGTGTCTCCGTCTATCGCTCTCTCTCCGTGTCTCTGTATATCTCTCTCTCTCTCCGTGTCTCCGTCTCTATCTCTCTCTCTCTCTCTCTCTCCGTGTCTCTGTATATCTCTCTCTCTCTCCGTGTCTCCGTCTATCTCTCTCTCTCTCCGTGTCTCCATCTATCTCTCTCTCTCTCCGTGTCTCTGTCTATCTCTCTCTCTCCGTGTCTCTGTCTAGCTCTCTCTCTCTCTCCGTGTCTCCGTCTATCTCTCTCTCTCTCCGTGTCTCTGTCTATCGCTCTCTCTCTCCGTGTCTCTGTCTATCGCTCTCTCTCTCTCCCGTGTCTCCGTCTATCGCTCTCTCTCTCCGTGTCTCCGTCTATCGCTCTCTCTCTCTCTGTGTCTCTGTCTATTGCTCTCTCTCTCTCTCTCCGTGTCTCTGTCTATCGCTCTCTCTCTCTCCGTGTCTCCGTCTATCTCTCTCTCTCTCCGTGTCTCTGTCTATCTCTCTCTCTCCGTGTCTCTGTCTAGCTCTCTCTCTCTCTCCGTGTCTCTGTCTATCTCTCTCTCTCCGTGTCTCCGTCTATCGCTCTCTCTCCGTGTCTCTGTCTATCTCTCTCTCTCTCCGTGTCACCGTCTCTATCTCTCTCTCTCCGTGTCTCTGTATATCTCTCTCTCTCTCCGTGTCTCCGTCTATCTCTCTCTCTCTCCGTGTCTCCGTGTCTCTGTCTATCTCTCTCTCTCTCCGTGTCTCTGTCTATCTCTCTCTCTCTCCGTGTCTCTGTCTAGTGTCTCCATCTCTCTCTCTCTCCGTGTCTCCGTCTATCTCTCTCTCTCTCCGTGTCTCTGTCTATCGCTCTCTCTCTCCGTGTCTCTGTCTATCGCTCTCTCTCTCTCTCCGTGTCTCCGTCTATCTCGCTCTTTCTCCGTGTCTCCGTCTATCTCTCTCTCTCTCCGTGTCTCCGTCTATCTCTCTCTCTCTCCGTGTCTCCGTCTCTCTCTCTCTCTCCGTCTCGTGTCTCTCGTCTATCGCTCTCTCTCTCCGTGTCTCTGTCTATCGCTCTCTCTCCGTGTCTCCGTCTATCTCTCTCTCCGTGTCTCTGTCTAGCTCTCTCTCTCTCTCCCGTGTCTCTGTCTATCGCTCTCTCTCTCTCCGTGTCTCCGTCTATCTCTCTCTCCGTGTCTCTCTCTCTCTCTCTCCGTGTCTCCATCTATCGCTCTCTCTCTCTCCGTGTCTCTCCTCTCTCTATCGCTCTCTCTCTCTCCGTGTCTCTGTCTAGCTCTCTCTCTCCTCCGTGTCTCCGTCTCTCTCTCTCTCTCTCCGTGTCTCTGTCTAGCTCTCTCTCTCTCTCCGTGTCTCTGTCTATCGCTCTCTCTCTCTCCGTGTCTCCGTCTATCTCTCTCTCTCCGTGTCTCCATCTATCTCTCTCTCTCTCTCTCCGTGTCTCCGTCTATCGCTCTCTCTCTCTCTGTGTCTCTGTCTCTGTCGCTCTCTCTCTCTCTCTCTCCGTGTCTCTGTCTATCTCTCTCTCTCTCCGTGTCTCCGTCTATCTCTCTCTCTCTCCGTGTCTCTGTCTATCTCTCTCTCTCCGTGTCTCTCCTAGCTCTCTCTCTCTCTCTCCGTGTCTCTGTCTATCTCTCTCTCTCTCCGTGTCTCCGTCTATCGCTCTCTCTCCGTGTCTCTGTCTATCTCTCTCTCTCTCCGTGTCACCGTCTCTATCTCTCTCTCTCCGTGTCTCTGTCTATCTCTCTCTCTCCGTGTCTCCGTCTATCTCTCTCTCTCTCCGTGTCTCCATCTATCTCTCTCTCTCCGTGTCTCTCTCTGTCTCTCTCGTGTCTCTCTCTCTCTCTGTCTCTGTCTATCGCTCTCTCTCTCTCCGTGTCTCCGTCTATCTCTCTCTCTCCGTGTCTCTGTCTATCTCTCTCTCTCCGTGTCTCCATCTATCTCTCTCTCTCTCTCTCCGTCTCGTCTCTCTCTCTCTCTCTCTCTCGTGTCTCCGTCTATCTCTCTCTCTCTCCGTGTCTCTGTCTATCTCTCTCTCTCCGTGTCTCTGTCTATCTCTCTCCGTCTCTCTCCGTGTCTCTGTCTATCTCTCTCTCTCCGTGTCTCCGTCTCTCTCTCTCTCTCTCCGTGTCTCTCGTGTCTCTCTCTCTCTCTCTCTCCGTGTCTCTCTATCTCTCTCTCTCTCTCCGTCTCTCTCTCTCCGTGTCTCTCTCTCTCTCTCCGTGTCTCTGTCTAGCTCTCTCTCTCTCTCCGTGTCTCCGTCTATCTCTCTCTCTCTCCGTGTCTCCGTCTATCTCTCTCTCTCTCTCTCTCTCTCTCTCTCCTCCGTGTCTCTGTCTATCTCTCTCTCCGTGTCTCCGTCTATCGCTCTCTCTCTCCGTGTCTCTGTCTATCTCTCTCTCTCTCCGTGTCTCTGTCTATCTCTCTCTCTCTCTCCGTGTCTCTGTCTATCTCTCTCTCTCTCCGTGTCTCCGTCTATCTCTCTCTCTCTCCGTGTCTCCGTCTCTATCTCTCTCTCCGTGTCTCTGTCTATCGCTCTCTCTCTCTCCGTGTCTCCGTCTATCTCTCTCTCTCTCCGTGTCTCTGTCTATCTCTCTCTCTCCGTGTCTCTGTCTAGCTCTCTCTCTCTCTCCGTGTCTCCGTCTATCGCTCTCTCTCCGTGTCTCCGTCTATCGTTCTCTCTCTCTCCGTGTCTCCGTCTATCGCTCTCTCTCTCTCCGTGTCTCTGTCTATCGCTCTCTCTCTCTCCGTGTCTCCGTCTATCTCTCTCTCTCTCTCCGTGTCTCTGTCTATCTCTCTCTCTCCGTGTCTCTGTCTAGCTCTCTCTCTCTCTCCGTGTCTCTGTCTATCTCTCTCTCTCCGTGTCTCCGTCTATCGCTCTCTCTCCGTGTCTCTGTCTATCTCTCTCTCTCTCTCCGTGTCACCGTCTCTATCTCTCTCTCTCCGTGTCTCTGTATATCTCTCTCTCTCTCCGTGTCTCCGTCTATCTCTCTCTCTCTCCGTGTCTCCGTCTATCTCTCTCTCTCTCCGTGTCTCTGTCTATCTCTCTCTCTCCGTGTCTCTGTCTAGCTCTCTCTCTCTCCCCGTGTCTCCGTCTATCTCTCTCTCTCTCCGTGTCTCTGTCTATCGCTCTCTCTCTCCGTGTCTCTGTCTATCGCTCTCTCTCTCTCCGTGTCTCCGTCTATCTCGCTCTCTCTCCGTGTCTCCGTCTATCTCTCTCTCTCTCCGTGTCTCCGTCTATCTCTCTCTCTCTCCGTGTCTCCGTCTATCTCTCTCTCTCTCTCCGTGTCTCCGTCTATCGCTCTCTCTCTCCGTGTCTCTGTCTATCGCTCTCTCTCCGTGTCTCCGTCTATCTCTCTCTCTCCGTGTTTCTGTCTAGCTCTCTCTCTCTCTCTCCGTGTCTCTGTCTATCGCTCTCTCTCTCTCCGTGTCTCCGTCTATCGCTCTCTCTCTCTCCGTGTCTCCGTCTATCGCTCTCTCTCTCTCCGTGTCTCCATCTATCGCTCTCTCTCTCTCCGTGTCTCCGTCTATCGCTCTCTCTCTCTCCGTGTCTCTGTCTATCGCTCTCTCACTCCGTGTCTCCGTCTATCTCTCTCTCTCTCCGTGTCTCTGTCTAGCTCTCTCTCTCTCTCCGTGTCTCTGTCTATCGCTCTCTCTCTCTCCGTGTCTCCGTCTATCGCTCTCTCTCTCTCCGTGTCTCCATCTATCGCTCTCTCTCTCTCCGTGTCTCCGTCTATCGCTCTCTCTCTCTCTGTGTCTCTGTCTATCGCTCTCTCTCTCTCTCTCCGTGTCTCTGTCTATCGCTCTCTCTCTCTCTGTGTCTCCGCCTATCGCTCTCTCTCTCTCCGTGTCTCCGTCTATCGCTCTCTCTCTCTCCGTGTCTCCGTCTATCTCTCTCTCTCCGTGTCTCTGTCTAGCTCTCTCTCTCTCTCTCTCCGTGTCTCTGTCTATCTCTCTCTCTCTCCGTGTCTCCGTCTCCGTCTATCGCTCTCTCTCTCTCCGTGTCTCCGTCTATCGCTCTCTCTCTCTCCGTGTCTCTGTCTATCTCTCTCTCTCTCTCTCTCTCTGTGTCTCTGTCTATCGCTCTCTCTCTCTCTCTCCGTGTCTCTGTCTATCGCTCTCTCTCTCTCCGTGTCTCCGTCTATCTCTCTCTCTCTCCGTGTCTCTGTCTATCTCTCTCTCTCCGTGTCTCTGTCTAGCTCTCTCTCTCTCTCCGTGTCTCTGTCTATCTCTCTCTCTCCGTGTCTCCGTCTATCGCTCTCTCTCCGTGTCTCTGTCTATCTCTCTCTCTCTCCGTGTCACCGTCTCTATCTCTCTCTCTCCGTGTCTCTGTATATCTCTCTCTCTCTCCGTGTCTCCGTCTATCTCTCTCTCTCTCCGTGTCTCCATCTATCTCTCTCTCTCCGTGTCTCTGTCTATCGCTCTCTCTCTCTCCGTGTCTCTGTCTAGCTCTCTCTCTCTCTCCGTGTCTCTGTCTATCTCTCTCTCTCCGTGTCTCTGTCTATCTCTCTCTCTCTCCGTGTCTCCGTCTATCGCTCTCTCTCTCTCCGTGTCTCCGTCTATCGCTCTCTCTCTCCCGTGTCTCCGTCTATCTCTCTCTCTCTCCGTGTCTATCGCTCTCTCTCTCTCCGTGTCTCTGTCTATCGCTCTCTCTCTCTCCGTGTCTCCGTGTCTCCGTCTCTCTCTCTCTCTCTCTCCGTCGTGTCTCTGTCTCTGTCTATCTCTCTCTCTCTCCGTGTCTCTGTCTAGCTCTCTCTCTCTCTCTCCGTGTCTCTGTCTATCTCTCTCTCTCTCCGTGTCTCCGTCTATCGCTCTCTCTCTCGTGTCTCTGTCTATCTCTCTCTCTCCTCCGTGTCACCGTCTCTATCTCTCTCTCTCCGTGTCTCTGTATATCTCTCTCTCTCTCCGTGTCTCCGTCTATCTCTCTCTCTCTCCGTGTCTCCGTCTATCTCTCTCTCTCTCCGTGTCTCTGTCTATCTCTCTCTCTCCGTGTCTCTGTCTAGCTCTCTCTCTCTCCCCGTGTCTCCGTCTATCTCTCTCTCTCTCCGTGTCTCTGTCTATCGCTCTCTCTCTCCGTGTCTCTGTCTATCGCTCTCTCTCTCTCCGTGTCTCCGTCTATCTCGCTCTCTCTCCGTGTCTCCGTCTATCTCTCTCTCTCTCCGTGTCTCCGTCTATCTCTCTCTCTCTCCGTGTCTCCGTCTATCTCTCTCTCTCTCTCCGTGTCTCCGTCTCTCCGTCTATCGCTCTCTCTCTCCGTGTCTCTGTCTATCGCTCTCTCTCCGTGTCTCCGTCTATCTCTCTCTCTCCGTGTTTCTGTCTAGCTCTCTCTCTCTCTCTCCGTGTCTCTGTCTATCGCTCTCTCTCTCTCCGTGTCTCCGTCTATCGCTCTCTCTCTCTCCGTGTCTCCGTCTATCGCTCTCTCTCTCTCCGTGTCTCCATCTATCGCTCTCTCTCTCTCCGTGTCTCCGTCTATCGCTCTCTCTCTCTCCGTGTCTCTGTCTATCGCTCTCTCTCTCCGTGTCTCCGTCTATCTCTCTCTCTCTCCGTGTCTCTGTCTAGCTCTCTCTCTCTCTCCGTGTCTCTGTCTATCGCTCTCTCTCTCTCCGTGTCTCCGTCTATCGCTCTCTCTCTCTCCGTGTCTCCATCTATCGCTCTCTCTCTCTCCGTGTCTCCGTCTATCGCTCTCTCTCTCTCTGTGTCTCTGTCTATCTCTCTCTCTCTCTCTCTCTCCGTGTCTCTGTCTATCTCTCTCTCTCTCTCTGTGTCTCTCTCCGTGTCTCTCTCTATCGCTCTCTCTCTCCGTGTCTCCGTCTATCTCTCTCTCTCTCTCCGTGTCTCCGTCTATCTCTCTCTCTCCGTGTCTCTCTCTAGCTCTCTCCTCTCTCTCTCCGTGTCTCTGTCTATCGCTCTCTCTCTCTCCGTGTCTCCGTCTATCGCTCTCTCTCTCTCCGTGTCTCCGTCTATCGCTCTCTCTCTCTCCGTGTCTCCGTCTATCGCTCTCTCTCTCTCTGTGTCTCTGTCTATCGCTCTCTCTCTCTCTCTCCGTGTCTCTGTCTATCGCTCTCTCTCTCTCGTGTCTCCGTCTATCTCTCTCTCTCTCCCGTGTCTCTGTCTATCTCTCTCTCTCTCGTGTCTCTGTCTAGCTCTCTCTCTCTCTCTCCGTGTCTCTGTCTATCTCTCTCTCTCCGTGTCTCCGTCTATCGCTCTCTCTCCGTGTCTCTGTCTATCTCTCTCTCTCTCCGTGTCACCGTCTCTATCTCTCTCTCTCCGTGTCTCTGTATATCTCTCTCTCTCTCCGTGTCTCCGTCTATCTCTCTCTCTCTCCGTGTCTCCATCTATCTCTCTCTCTCTCCGTGTCTCTGTCTATCTCTCTCTCTCTCCGTGTCTCTGTCTAGCTCTCTCTCTCTCTCGTGTCTCCGTCTATCTCTCTCTCTCTCCGTGTCTCTGTCTATCGCTCTCTCTCTCCGTGTCTCTGTCTATCGCTCTCTCTCTCTCCTCTCTCTCTCCGTGTCTCCGTCTATCTCTCTCTCTCTCTCCGTGTCTCTGTCTATCGCTCTCTCTCTCTCTGTGTCTCTGTCTCTGTCTCTCTCTCTCTCTCTCTCTCCGTGTCTCTGTCTATCGCTCTCTCTCTCTCCGTGTCTCCGTCTATCTCTCTCTCTCTCCGTGTCTCTGTCTATCTCTCTCTCTCTCTCCGTGTCTCTGTCTATCTCTCTCTCTCTCCGTGTCTCTGTCTATCTCTCTCTCTCCGTGTCTCCGTCTGTCTAGCTCTCTCTCCGTGTCTCTGTCTATCTCTCTCTCTCTCTCCGTGTCTCCGTCTCTATCTCTCTCTCTCTCCGTGTCTCTGTCTATCTCTCTCTCTCTCCGTGTCTCCGTCTATCTCTCTCTCTCTCCGTGTCTCCGTCTATCTCTCTCTCTCTCCGTGTCTCTGTCTATCTCTCTCTCTCCGTGTCTCTGTCTATCGCTCTCTCTCTCTCTCCCGTGTCTCCGTCTATCGCTCTCTCTCTCTCCGTGTCTCTGTCTATCGCTCTCTCTCTCCGTGTGTCTCTGTCTAGCTCGCTCTCTCTCTCTCTCCGTGTCTCCGTCTATCTCTCTCTCTCTCCGTGTCTCCGTCTATCTCTCTCTCTCTCCGTGTCTCCGTCTATCTCTCTCTCTCTCCGTGTCTCCGTCTATCTCTCTCTCTCTCTCCGTGTCTCCGTCTATCGCTCTCTCTCTCTCCCGTGTCTCTGTCTATCGCTCTCTCTCTCTCCGTGTCTCCGTCTATCTCTCTCTCTCTCCGTGTCTCTGTCTATCTCTCTCTCCGCTCTCTAGCTCTCTCTCTCTCCGTGTCTCTGTCTATCGCTCTCTCTCTCTCCGTGTCTCCGTCTATCGCTCTCTCTCTCTCTCCGTGTCTCCATCTATCTCTCTCTCTCTCTCTCTATCGCTCTCTCTCTCTCCGTGTCTATCGCTCTCTCTCTCTCCGTGTCTCCGTCTATCGCTCTCTCTCTCTCCGTGTCTCTGTCTATCTCTCTCTCTCTCCGTGTCTCTGTCTATCTCTCTCTCTCTCCGTGTCTCCGTCTATCGCTCTCTCTCTCTCCGTGTCTCCGTCTATCGCTCTCTCTCTCTCCGTGTCTCCATCTATCGCTCTCTCTCTCTCCGTGTCTCCGTCTATCGCTCTCTCTCTCTCTGTGTCTCTGTCTATCACTCTCTCTCTCTCTCTCCGTGTCTCTGTCTATCTCTCTCTCTCTCTCGTGTCTCCATCTATCTCTCTCTCTCTCCGTGTCTCTGTCTATCTCTCTCTCTCTCCGTGTCTCTGTCTATCTCTCTCTAATATCTAAAGTGTCTCTCCGTCTAATCTCTCTCTCTCCGTGTCTCCATCTATCTCTCTCTCTCTCCGTGTCTCTGTCATCTATCTCTCATTACAAATGTCATATTATATATATATACAGTGTTTTAACAATGTACAAATCTATAAAGGACTCAAGATAAAATAAATAAGCATAGATCTCTGTTGTATTTACAATGGTGTGTCCGTCTTCACTGGTTGCTCTTTTCGTGGCAACAGGTCACAAATCTTGCTGCTGTGATGGCACACTGTGGAATCTCACCCAGTAGATATGGGAGTTCTCTCCTCTCTCTGTCTCTCTCTCTCTCTCTGTCTCTCGTCTATCTCTGTCTATCTTTCTCTCTCTCCGTGACTCCGTCTATCGCTCTCTCTCTCTCTCTCTCTCTCCTCTGTCTCTGTCTAGCTCTCTCTCTCTCTCTCTCTCTCTCTCTCTCTCTCTCTCCGTGTCTCTGTCTATCTTTCTCTCTCCGTGACTCCGTCTATCTCTCTCTCTCTGTGTCTCCGTCTATCGCTCTCTCTCTCTCTCTCTCTCTCTCTCTCCGTGTCTCTGTCTAGCTCTCTCTCTCTCTCTCTCTCTCTCTCTGTGTCTCTCTCTCTCTCCGTGTCTCTCTCTCTCTCTCTCTCTCTCTCTCTCTCTCTCTCTCTCTCTCTCTCTCTCTCTCTCTCTCCGTGTCTCTGTCTATCTTTCTCTCTCCGTGACTCCGTCTATCTCTCTCTCTCTCTCTCTCTCCGTGTCTCTGTCTAGCTCTCTCTCTCTCTCTCTCTCTCTCTCTCTCTCTCTCCGTGTCTCTGTCTATCTCTCTCTCTCTGCGTCTCTGTCTATGTCCATCTCTGTCTCTATGTCCATCTCTGTCTCTATGTCCGTCTGTCTGTCCATCTGTCTGTGTCTGTGTCTCTCTCTGTCTTTGCATTGGTTTTGTTTGCTGTAGCCTTCGTTATTGACCGGGCCCCACTGAGTGATATAGATAGTCTTCCTTTGAAAGCAGTTCATCTCAACACTCTCTCCATCAGCATTAGTTCATCTAAAGTTGATACATTTGTCTTGGTCTACAATAGTGTTTCTATACTTTTTTCTGCACTCTTTGCAATTGAGAAATGACCTGAAATGATTGGACCTGCCATGTGTTCTGTGTCTGTTTGTGTTCATTGATATTTGTTCTCTCTGTTTCCCAGACACCTTTACAATGTTGAATGTTCCTTTCGGTCAGGTTTAAGAATGGCCTGAGATGATTTGGTATGCCTTGTTCTGTGTGTTTGTGTGTTGTGCTCACTGATGTCTGTTGTCCTGTCTGTTTCCCAGGCACCTTGTTATCTGTCCTTTGTCAGTAAGGCCATCTTGTGGGATCGAGGACTCTACCACTACACAGTGAGAGCCAAAATACAACTCTAACTATACACAGCACATGTACAGATATGTAGAGTAACACAACCACAATCTGTATAAGGTGAACAAACACTGTTACATTACACACAAAAGACTGCAAACATACACACTGGCATGCATAATACACACCCGCAAACAAACCTGCAAACCCACACACACACAAACACACACACACACACATGCTTGTCCCCACCTCTCCCCTTCTCTCTAAAGGGCTCTGTGAGTAGTTGTGCCACAATTAACAGTGGGGTTGCCATGGGGACAGCAGAGTTGTGTGGGCTGGCTTCCTGTCTTGGCCTCTGGTTAAACAAACAAGTGAAAAGGAGGGACAAAGACGTTCGCTGGTCCTTACAGCCTCATTTACATCTTCAACTGCCTTCAGCACTTCTGTATTGACCAAGTTTATCAGCCCGGCATCACCCTGCTCTCATTATCTCTCCTCTCTATGCACTGGAAATACCTGATAAATCATCGGGGTGTAACGAGTAACGGTCAACAGCTCCTGTCTAACGGTGACAGTTCAACTCCACACTGAACTTTATGGGCCGTCCCAGTCCAAACAGGCCCATTGGAGAGGCCGATGCTTCCGATCTCCCACTACTGTCACCCAGGACACGATGCTTCCGATCTCCCACTACTGTCACCCAGGACACGATGCTTCCGATCTCCCACTACTGTCACCCAGGACACGATGCTTCCGATCTCCCACTACTGTCACCCAGGACACGATGCTTCCGACCTCCCACTACTGTCACCCAGGACACGATGCTTCCGATCTCCCACTACTGTCACCCAGGACACGATGCTTCCGACCTCCCACTACTGTCACCCAGGACACGATGCTTCCGATCTCCCACTACTGTCACCCAGGACACGGGGAGTACCGAGACAGTAGACTGCAGAATGCACAGGGATACAAACCAACCACAGGTGCTCAAACAAGAGCACTGGTTCCAGGATAGATTATTTATACACATGGGTGTTTACAGAAGGAGTTAGCTGTCAGTTTAACAGTTCCAGGATCTGTCTTGTATAGTGTTCTGTTGTCTCAGGCTCTGCCAGTGGTTGCAGTAGTATTGCCCTCTCTGCATACCAGGGCCTGGTGCTGCTGAATCAGTGTAACCAGTGACCACACCGGTGGACTAACACTGATCATTATGCCAAGACGTAATGCCAAAGCTTGGCCCTTGTTCTTTATTGTTCTATTCTACCATGCCCGCTTTGTACTGTTGTGTTGTTGTGTTGGGGTAGTGGGCCTGTTGTGTTGGGGTGGTGGGCCTGTTGTGTTGGGGTAGTGGGCCTGTCGTGTTGTTGTGTTGGGGTAGTGGGCCTGTCGTGTTGCCGTAGAGGGCCTGTCGTGTTGGGGTAGTGGGCCTGTTGTGTTGGGGTGGTGGGCCTGTTGTGTTGGGGTAGTGGGCCTGTCGTGTTGTTGTGTTGGGGTAGTGGGCCTGTCGTGTTGTTGTGTTGGGGTAGTGGGCCTGTCGTGTTGGGGTAGTGGGCCTGTCGTGTTGTTGTGTTGGGGTAGTGGGCCTGTCGTGTTGCCGTAGTGGGCCTGTCGTGTTGGGGTAGTGGGCCTGTTGTGTTGGGGTGGTGGGCCTGTTGTGTTGGGGTAGTGGGCCTGTCGTGTTGTTGTGTTGGGTTAGTGGGCCTGTCGTGTTGGGGTAGTGGGCCTGTCGTGTTGGGGTAGTGGGCCTGTTGTGTTGGGGTGGTGGGCCTGTTGTGTTGGGGTAGTGGGCCTGTCGTGTTGTTGTGTTGGGGTAGTGGGCCTGTCGTGTTGGGGTAGTGGGCCTGTTGTGTTGGGGTAGTGGGCCTGTCGTGTTGGGGTAGTGGGCCTGTTGTGTTGGGGTAGTGGGCCTGTCGTGTTGGGGTAGTGGGCCTGTCTTGTTGGCGTAGTGGGCCTGTTGTGTTGGCGTAGTGGGCCTGTCGTGTTGGCGTAGTGGGCCTGTTGTGTTGGGGTAGTGAGCCTGTTGTGTTGGCGTAGTGGGCCTGTCGTGTTGGCGTAATGGGCCTGTCGTGTTGGGGTAGTGGGCCTGTCGTGTTGGGGTAGTGGGCCTGTTGTGTTGGGGTAGTGGGCCTGTCGTGTTGGCGTAGTGGGCCTGTTGTGTTGGGGTAGTGGGCCTGTTGTGTTGGGGTAGTGGGCCTGTCGTGTTGGGGTAGTGGGCCTGTCGTGTTGGGGTAGTGGGCCTGTCGTGTTGGGGTAGTGGGCCTGTCGTGTTGGGGTAGTGGGCCTGTCCTGTTGGGGTAGTGGGCCTGTTGTGTTGGCGTAGTGGGCCTGTCGTGTTGGGGTAGTGGGCCTGTCGTGTTGGCGTAGTGGGCCTGTTGTGTTGGGGTAGTGGGCCTGTTGTGTTGGCGTAGTGGGCCTGTCGTGTTGCCGTAGTGGGCCTGTTGTGTTGGCGTAGTGGGCCTGTTGTGTTGGGGTAGTGGGACTGTTGTGTTGCGGTAGTGGGCCTGTCGTGTTGTTGTGTTGGGGTAGTGGGCCTGTCGTGTTGGGGTAGTGGGCCTATCGTGTTGTTGTGTTGGGGTAGTGGGCCTGTTGTGTTGGGGTGGTGGGCCTGTTGTGTTGGGGTAGTGGGCCTGTCGTGTTGGGGTAGTGGGCCTGTTGTGTTGGGGTAGTGGGCCTGTCGTGTTGGGGTAGTGGGCCTGTCGTGTTGGGGTAGTGGGCCTGTCGTGTTGGGGTAGTGGGCCTGTTGTGTTGGGGTAGTGGGCCTGTCGTGTTGGGGTAGTGGGCCTGTTGTGTTGGGGTAGTGGGCCTGTTGTGTTGGGGTAGTGGTCCTGTTGTGTTGGGGTAGTGGGCCTGTCGTGTTGCCGTAGTGGGCCTGTTGTGTTGGGGTAGTGGGCCTGTCGTGTTGTTGTGTTGGGGTAGTGGGCCTGTTGTGTTGCGGTAGTGGGCCTGTTGTGTTGGGGTAGTGGGCCTGTTGTGTTGGGGTAGTGGGCCTGTTGTGTTGGGGTAGTGGGCCTGTCGTGTTGCCGTAGTGGGCCTGTCGTGTTGGGGTAGTGGGCCTGTTGTGTTGGGGTAGTGGGCCTGTCGTGTTGCCGTAGTGGGCCTGTTGTGTTGGGGTAGTGGGCCTGTTGTGTTGGGGTAGTGGGCCTGTTGTGTTGGGGTAGTGGGCCTGTCGTGTTGCCGTAGTGGGCCTGTTGTGTTGGGGTAGTGGGCCTGTCGTGTTGTTGTGTTGGGGTAGTGGGCCTGTTGTGTGTTGCGGTAGTGGGCCTGTTGTGTTGGGGTAGTGGGCCTGTTGTGTTGGGGTAGTGGGCCTGTTGTGTTGGGGAAGTGGGCCTGTCGTGTTGTTGTGTTGGGGTAGTGGGCCTGCCGTGTTGTTGTGTTGGGGTAGTGGGCCTGTCGTGTTGTTGTGTTGGGGTAGTGGGCCTGTCGTGTTGTTGTGTTGGGGTAGTGGGCCTGTCGTGTTGTTGTGTTGGGGTAGTGGGCCTGTTGTTGTTGTGTTGGGGTAGTGGGCCTGTTGTGTTGGGGTAGTGGGGTCGTGGGCCTGCCGTGTTGTTGTTTTGGGGTAGTGGGCCTGTCGTGTTGTTGTGTTGGGGTAGTGGGCCTGTCGTGTTGGGGTAGTGGGCCTGTCGTGTTGCCGTAGTGGGCCTGTTGTGTTGGGGTAGTGGGCCTGTCGTGTTGTTGTGTTGGGGTAGTGGGCCTGTTGTGTTGCGGTAGTGGGCCTGTTGTGTTGGGGTAGTGGGCCTGTTGTGTTGGGGTAGTGTGCCTGTTGTGTTGGGGTAGTGGGCCTGTCGTGTTGCCGTAGTGGGCCTGTTGTGTTGCCGTAGTGGGCCTGTCGTGTTGGGGTAGTGGGCCTGTTGTGTGGGCCTGTCGTGTTGCCGTGGGGCCTGTTGTGTTGGGGTAGTGGGCCTGGGGTAGTGGGCCTGTTGTGTTGGGGTAGTGGGCCTGTCGTGTTGGTAGTGGGCCTGTTGTGTTGGGGTTGGGCCTGTCGTGTTGTTGTGTTGGGGTAGTAGTGGGCCTGTTGTGTTGGGGTAGTGGGCCTGTTGTGTTGGGGAAGTGGGCCTGTCGTGTTGGGGTAGTGGGCCTGCCGTGTTGTTGTGTTGCGGTAGTGGGCCTGTCGTGTTGTTGTGTTGGGGTAGTGGGCCTTTCGTGTTGTTGTGTTGGGGTAGTGGGCCTGTCGTGTTGTTGTGTTGGGGTAGTGGGCCTGTCGTGTTGTTGTGTTGGGGTAGTGGGCCTGTTGTGTTGGGGTAGTGGGCCTGTCGTGTTGGGGTAGTGGGCCTGTTGTGTTGGGGTAGTGGGCCTGTTGTGTTGGGGTAGTGGGCCTGTCGTGTTGCCGTAGTGGGCCTGTTGTGTTGGGGTAGTGGGCCTGTCGTGTTGTTGTGTTGGGGTAGTGGGCCTGTTGTGTTGGGGTAGTGGGCCTGTTGTGTTGGGGTAGTGGGCCTGTTGTGTTGGGGAAGTGGGCCTGTCGTGTTGTTGTGTTGGGGTAGTGGGCCTGTCGTGTTGTTGTGTTGGGGTAGTGGGCCTGTCGTGTTGTTGTGTTGGGGTAGTGGGCCTGTTGTGTTGCCGTAGTGGGCCTGTTGTGTTGGGGTAGTGGGCCTGTTGTGTTGGGGTAGTGGGCCTGTCGTGTTGCCGTAGTGGGCCTGTTGTGTTGGGGTAGTGGGCCTGTCGTGTTGTTGTGTTGGGGTAGTGGGCCTGTTGTGTTGGGGTAGTGGGCCTGTTGTGTTGGGGTAGTGGGCCTGTTGTGTTGGGGAAGTGGGCCTGTCGTGTTGGGGTAGTGGGCCTGCCGTGTTGTTGTGTTGCGGTAGTGGGCCTGTCGTGTTGTTGTGTTGGGGTAGTGGGCCTTTCGTGTTGTTGTGTTGGGGTAGTGGGCCTGTCGTGTT